>NC_054373.1:180644503-180942003 GCF_017654675.1 Xenopus laevis
TGGTATGTTCTTAAAGTCTTTCAAGGATCCGAGGACAGTTACAGTTAGTGATGGGCGAATTTATTCGCCAGGCGCGAATTTGCTGCGAATTTGCGCGATTCGCATCCAGCGAATAAATTCACGAAACGCCCGCGAAAATTCGCCGAAAAAATTCGCCGGCGTCAAAAAAAAATTTTCCGAAAAACGGGCGCCGGCGTAGAAAAAACGGGTGCCGGCGCCGTTTCGCGAAATTCGCAAGTTTTTCGGCGAAGCTAAACTGCGCAAATTCGCCCATCACTAGTTACAGTAGAACTAATACCCTCTGAGGAGGCGAGAAGACGCACCTCATCAGAGCTAGAGCAGAAGCCATATCAAGTGTGCCTCAGAGTGTAATTGCAAGCCCTTAAAGAGACAAAAAAGGAGATTTACTTACCGATAAATTCCTTTTGGGTAGGCCCGTACTGTCAGTGCAGGACGTCTGGGGTTAATGTTCTCCCCTCTGGAGGCAGGACAAACAGTAACTCTTTCTTGAACTCCTCCTCTTCCCGTTCTACACTTCCTCCCATCAGTTTGTTATAAAGTCTGCGAGTGGAGAACTGATATCTTACTAAGTGACGAAAAAACGCGGCATCCGCAAAAACAGGGTGGGATGCTGCACTGACAGTACGGGCCTACGCAAAAGGAATTTATCGGTAAGTAAATCTCCTTTATGCGGTCGGCCCTACCTGTCAGTGCAGGACGTCTGGGGATGTCCCAAAGCCGTCCAAAAATAGGGAGGGAACTATATACATGAAAAACTGAATTAAACTGAATTAGCTGCTTGCAGAACCACTCTGCCGAATTGAGAGTCGGCTTTGTGTTGTAAATTCAGTCTGTAAAATCTGGAAAAAGTATGCAGCGAAGTCCAGGTTGCAGCTCTGCAAATGCTCTCCGGAGAAACATTGTTGAAAAATGCCCAGGAAGTACCGACCTTCCTTGTAGAATGAGCCTTTGTATGAACAGGAGACGGTTGATTTGCTAGTGAATAAGCTGTATGTATGGTGGACACTATCCATCGAGCAATAGTGCGTTTAGATGCTTTGTTACCTGCATTATGGCCACCATGCAGAACAAAGAGAGACTCTGACTTCCGAAATGATTTTGTCTGAATGACATATTTCTGTAAGGCCCTGACTGGATCGAGGGTATGGAGATTGGAATGTTCTTCATGTGCCGAGTCCTGAGAAAAGGCTGGAATAACAATCTCCTGATTAACGTGGAAAGCATGAAAAATTAACCACGGAGATACACAAGAGAGCGCTGCTATGTCAGAAACTCTTTTGGCAGAACATATAGCAAAAAGAAAAACAGTCTTAAAAGTTAGCAACTTAATGTCCAACAATTCCAGTGGTTCAAAAGGAGGATGTTGGAGACATTTCAGAACTAGATGGAGATCCCAAGGCGGTGTAGGATCGCGTAAGGGAGGACGTATCCTCAACATGGCTTGAAAAAATAATTTGAACTCAGGTAAGAGGGCCCATTGTTGATGGAATAATGCGGCCAATGCAGAAAGTTGAACTTTGAGAGAAGACACACTGAGGCCTTTGTCAGCTCCATCTTGGAGAAACTGTAAAATTTGAGGTGAGGAACAAGATTTCCATTCCAAACTCTTGTCAGTGCACCATCGAAAGAAAATGGCCCAGTACCTGTAATAGGCCTTCACCGTAGAAGACTTACGTTCCGCCATTAAGGTCTTTACAACTGATTTTGAAAAACCTTTCAACATCCACATGTGGGATTCAACATCCATGCAGTGAGATGCAGCTTGTGAATGTCCGGGAACCAGATGGGACCTTGACAAAGAAGGTCCGGCCTGAGAGGCAGAGTGAACGGTGTGCCCACTGCCATACTCACGATGTCTGCAAACCAAGTCCTCCGTGGCCATGCTGGTGCCACCAAGATCGTGGGAACCATCTCTCTGCGTATTTTTGCAAGAAGCCTGGGAATCATCGGAATCGGAGGAAAGGCATAACCTAGGTGAAAAGACCAAGGAGTAGTTAAGGCGTCGACATCCTCCGCAAGAGGATCCTGGACCCTGGAGAAAAACCGTTAGCATTGTGTGTTGTATCGGGATGCCATGATGTCCACACATGGGTTGCCCCATCGATTGACTATTTGTTGAAAAACAAGTTTGTGGAGCATCCATTCCCCCGGATCCAATGTGTTGCGGCTGAGGAAATCCGCCTGCCAATTTTGTATTCCCGGAATGTAGACCGCCGAAATGTGCACCTTGTGGGTTTCCGCCCAGGAAAGAATCCTGGATATCTCCGCCATGGCTCTCTTGCTCTTGGTACCTCCCTGTCAGTTGAGGTAGGCTATTGCTGTCCCATTGTCGGACTGGATCCGAACATGGGAGTTTTGTAGGAGATGTTGCCAAAAAGTAAGTGCATTGAAAATCGCCCGAATCTCTAGGACATTGATATGTAGGGTCTTCTCTTGCCGTGACCAAGTCCCTTGGCAAGATTGAAGTTTCCATTGAGCTCCCCAACCGGAAAGACTGGCATCCGTTTCGATGACTACTGGTTCTGGTGTCTGCCAGAGCTTCCCAGTTAGGACATTGTTTGGTTGAAGCCACCACTGAAGATTGCGTGTGACCTGAGGAGACAGCAAAATGATCTGGGACAGATCCTGGTGATTCTTGTTCCAGTACTTGAGGAAATGGTTTTGCAATGGTCGAATATGGAAACGAGCAAAAGGAACCGTATTGATGGAAGCTGCCATGAGACCCAGCAATCTCAAAATGTCGTCCGCTGTAGGACATGGTTTGGATAGAAGTTGAAGAATTGAGGCTGATAGCTTCACATACTTGTCTTGAGGTAAGGTTATCTTTTGAGAAATGGAGTTGATCTCCATGCCCAAGAATGTTAGATGACAAGTGGGATGTATGATGCTCTTGCTGTAGTTGATTATCCAACCGTGATTGGATAATGTGAGAATGCATTTCTGTGTCATGAGCTGGGCTTGATGGTGCGACGTGGCATAAATCAGAATGTCGTCGAGATAGGTAAAGATATGACAACCAGTCGCTCTGATGTTGGCAATCAATGCCCCCAAGACTTTTGAGAAGACTCGGGGGGGCTGAGGTGAGCCCGAAGGGCATCGCTCGAAACTGGAAATGTTGCCCTTGAATCATGAACCTGAGAAATTGTTGGTGTTCTTGGTGAATGGGAATATGCAGGTATGCGTCCTGAAGGTCTACTTTGGACAGGAACGCCCCTGCAGGAATAGATGCTGTGATGGATCGGATTGATTCCATCTTGAACCTCTGATAACGAACATGTTTGTTGAGGGGATGGAGGTTGAGTACTGGACAGAAACCCCATCTTTTTATGGCACTAAGAAAAGATTGGAGTAATAACCGTGGAATTGTTGTAGTGTTGGAACTGGAACTATCACCTCTTTGTGTAGCAGGTCTTGTATAATGTCGTGAAGGACCATTGCTTTCTTCGAATCTATGGAGGTCGAAGAAGGAACAAATCGATTCCGTGGCAGTGTTTGAAAGGGAATTTTGTAACCTGATGAAAGGATTTGAAGTACCCACTGGTCTTGGATAGTGAGTTCCCAGACGGAGCGAAATTTTTGAAGGCGACCTCCGACCGGAATAGAATCGTGGTTTGGATTGGAGTCAGGAATCCTGCGTCTTGGCAGGGCCTGATCTTTTGACGTTTCTGGGCTGAGACTGCCAAAATTTGAACTTTTTATTTGATGACTGAGAGGTAGTTGGCCTCTGTCTGTAGGAGGATTTTTGTGAAGAATTCCATGATCTATGATGGTAGTTTCTCTTATGAAAATCTCTTTTGTTTCGATTGCCTTGAGGCAGAAAAACACCTTTACCACCTGTGACATCAGCAATGATTTTTTTGAGTTCAGAACCGAAGAGGTAAGAACCTTCAAACTTAAGGGATGTTAGCTTGTGCTTGGAAGCAGAATCCCCTGCCCACTGTCACAACCATAAAGCTCTCCTAGCAGTTATGGAGGAGGATGAAGCTTTGGCTGCGAGTTTAGCAATTTCAAGTGAGGCATCACTGAGAAAGGAGAAGGCAGCCGATATCTTATCTAAATCCAAAGTAGAAGGATCTTTCTTTTTTAAATCTTGACACCAGTAGCGTGCAGTCGTGGCTACTGACAATGCTGCAGATGCAGGGCGAAAAATCGCAGTTGTACTGAGAAAACCTTTCTTGAGTGCGGAGTCCATTTTTTTATCCATGGGATCTTTGAAAGAACCTGTGTCCTCAGTGAGTAAGGTAGTATTTTTTGACAGTCTGACAATAGCTGAATCCACTTTGGGAGACTTGTCCCACACGGATTTGAACTCATCCGGCACTGGGAACTTATTGAAAAAATTTTGAGAAATTGTGGTTCTTTTATCTGGCTCTGCCCATTCATCCGCAATGGCTTTGGTAATACCTTTGCTCGTGGGGAAAAATCTGGATTTTTTGGATTTATTGCCCAGTACTCTATCTGCTTTAGAAATAGGAGTTTGAGTTTCTGCTATTTCCAAGGTATCACAAATATGTTTAAGGAGTGTTTTGACTTCATCTGGCTGCTTGTTTGCAGAAGGTGAGTTATCTGAAGAAGATAAAGATGCATCAGAATCAGAACTATGAGATTCACTGTCTGAGTGTGATGGTAGTGAAGAACTGGAGATAGAAGAAACTTCTAGCTTCTGCTTCTTAAGCTGTTTACTTTGACCTTTAAGGGCCTGAGAAACTGAAGCCTTAACCTGACCTTGTATCCATTCCATTAAATGGGCTAACTGGTTGGTGTCCTGAGTAGGACTAATAGTCTCCTGAGTGATAGGTATATTCTGTTCCTTGCTAGGTGCAGAATTGCTGGCTGAAGGCAGTGAGTGAGCTTGGTCAGCAGTTGTAACAATGTTGGGCATAGATTGTGAGCCAGGGTCAGATTGCTGACAATCAGACTCAGAGTCAATAGTGTGCAGCTTGGGCAACTGGATCTGGAGCATTTCCTTTTCCTAACCCTTCTAGCAGTTTTATAAGCTTTCTTACTGCGTGTAGAGTGCTTATCAGGAGCCATAGCATGGATCAGGTCCAGTAGATCATCCTGAGCCGCCATAGTAGCTTCTTTACTGAAAACCGCGCTGAAATGCGCACTAGAGTGAATGGCGGCGTAAGTGACGTCATGCGTTACTTCGCGCCTAACTGACCGTTGCATTATGGGACTTGTAGTCCGGAAGTGCACCTGCACAAACACGCGATTGCCCGAAACGGCACCAGTCGGCAAGGGGCTCACTGGAGGAGCGCACCCAGTGTAAGAGGTCAGCAGACAAGGGCTCAACGTGAGTAAAAACCGGAGCACACAATACAGTTGGGGCTCACCTATGGAGCGCGCCTATATGTGGGGGGCTCAGACATGAAAACATGTATACTTACTAGGAAAGCGCACATATTGGACGGGCTTAACCCTGGAGCTCACCATAGATCTTCGTTCTGGGCTCAAATTGAGGAGCGCGCAGGGGGCTCACCAACAATAAGCACACAAGAACCTTTTCTTGCTGTATTCTGTCTTGATAAAAAACAAAAGAATTCTGGAGAGGAGGAAGATATGTCCGCCCCCGAGCAGGACAAACAAAAAACTGATGGGAGGAAGTGGAGAACAGGAAGAGGAGGAGCTCAAGAAAAAGTTACTGTTTGTCCTGCCTCCAGAGGGGAGAACATTAACCCCAGACGTCCTGCACTGACAGGTAGGGCCGACCGCATAAAAAAAGGTTAAACAGCCCTGTAAAGCTAACCTGCCTTTTCTGTGGCAATAGAGTTGACAAAATATTGCACCCAAGTAGATGTATGCCTTTCCTGCGGCCTTCAGAGTCAGAGCATTGCCACAGTGAGAGTGCACATATCGACAAGCGTGTTACCGCCTAGAGTGAAACAACCACGTGCTGCAATTCACCCAGAGACATCGCACACAAACAGAGCAACAATCCTGACAGCTGCATCTCTGCAAGTAAAGACACAGACCGTCAGCATCCTGTAAGCAACTGCAAGCAAGCTAAAGTCCCTCACCTTGCATCTACTTCTGCAAAGACTGATCCTGAGTGATTCCTAACTTCAATAGAGAGACACTGATTTTGAATCAGCAAGCTAAGTCACTGTATCCTGCTCTTCACATTAAGGTCAGAGTTTCCTGTTTATTCCTTATTGATGGTTATGTGCTGACCTTGGCACATTAAGAGACACTGAAAAAAAAGGTAATAAGAACTTTGAGAGAATCCAGAGATATTTGCATTATAAGGACTTTATGTGAATTTGAATAAAGTTATTTATTCCTTTGTGTTTAACTGATATTTAACTCTTTCAAGTCAAAATGTCTGTTTATAGTGATTCAATGCCATTGTTAGAGGGTGAAGCGTTAAATAGTGAAAGATATTCCCTACAACAGAAGGTATTAGAGTTGAGGGAAACCTTGAAGTCAGAGACAGATCCTGAAGAGATAGAAAGGATAAATTGTGACATAAAAAAGTACCTGTCTAATATAGAGAATATAGAAGCTGAGCTTAGGGAGTCTCAAGCAGTCTCAGAACAGATAAGCCAGTTGAGACAGTCATCTCGTGAGAGAAGACCTACCCCAAAAATGCTAGAATATATGCAACAAGAGGCTGCACAAAGAGAAAGGAAATTCAACCAAATGTACATAAAATGGAAAACGCATACCAATGAGGTTCGCATGAAGCTAAAACAAGAGTGTGCAGAGGATGAATTATCTAACATGATGGATGCTGTAGAAAAGCATGAGTTAGATATGAAGACAATGTATGATGAGCTAAGGTCATACACAGCACCCTTCCAGGACATTAAGAGGAAGATCGACACATGCACTGCAATAACAGCAGATTTATTAGGGCTTATGAGAATACGATCAATTGAAACCGACTTTGATGTAGAGACAGAGAGGACAAGGCTACTAGAGCTTTATAAAGGGGATTATGCAAAGTCTGTATATGGATCTACAGTTTCAAGAGTAGCATCTTCTAGCAAACATTCTAGACACTCATCTAAGTGCACAAGTACCTCAGCCAAAAGAGTAGAAGCATCTGCACAACTTGCCGCTAAAAGAGCTGAGATTAAGATGGAAGCTGTTATCGAAGCACAACGTCAACAATTTAAAAAGTTAAAAAACCAAAGAGACATCGAGGTCATGGAAGCTAAACTTAGAGTATATACTGAAGAGGAAATAAAAGAAAATGGTGATAGATCCAGAGCAGTACTTCCCGAGAGAACAGATCCCTGTCCTTCTATCCTCACTAAGGAAAACAAAGGGAAATCTAAATCAGTGTGTAGTGAGAGAACAGATCCCTGTCCTTCTATCCCCACTAGTCATCATAGTGACCAAGGACATGTTGCAGCTATTGCCCAAGCAATACATGAGACAATGGTTCTTACAAGACTTCCAACTCCTGAACCAACTGTATTCTCAGGAGACCCATTGAAGTTCATAGAGTGGAGTACAAGCTTTGAAGCACTTATTGCACGTCGCTGCTCCAATCCAGCAGACAAGTTGTTCTACCTACAGAAGTATGTTAGTGGAGAAGCAAAGAGGGCTCTTGAAGGTAGCTTCTACAGGAAGGATGAAGAAGCCTACAAACAAGCATGGGAGAAGCTAAATGTACGGTATGGTCATTCCTTTGTAGTACAGCGATCCTTTAGAGAAAGACTTAACAGTTGGCCAAAGATAAGCTCTAAAGAGTATGTTAGGCTTAGAGAATATGGTGACTTCCTGCAAGCATGTAGCAACGCCATTCCTCACATAAAGGATTTGCAAGTACTGAATGGACTGTGAAGAAAACCAGAAATGTTACTTAAGCTGCCTGATTGGGTGACCTCAAGATGGAATCGTCATGTAACTAAACAGTTAGACCAAGGCAAGGAGTATCCCAGTTTTGAAGAGTTCTCTTCAATTGTCAATTCAGAAGCACGTATAGCATGCAATCCAGTGTCATCCCTTCACATTCTGAAACCTTTGGAAGGAAAGCCAATGAGAGAGATAAAACGTGCAAAGGCAACTTCATTTGCAGTCGATACAACGACTAAAGACCATGATAACAATGAGAGTAAGCCTAAGGTCATTGATGTACCGAATAGAGAAAAAGTACAGACAGAGAGTCACACACCTCTTCAATGCATGTTCTGTGGAGAGAATCACTACATCTAGAAATGTCAACAAATGAAGGAAAGGTCTATAGAGGAGAAGAAAAGATTCATACTGGATAACCAACTCTGTTTTGGTTGCCTAAGAAAGGGACACAGTGCCAAGGACTGTAAAAGAAGAGCCACCTGTGGCATTTGTAAAGGACGTCACCCAACCCCATTACATGAAGATCGTCCAAAAAGGGATAAAGCTTCAACACTCAGTACTCTCATTGAGGGAGAAATCATATCCACACTATCTTGCTGTATGGTTAAAAGTGAGAGTAAGAATACGTCAATGATCATCCCAGTGTGTATCTCATCTCCAGGAACAGAAAGGAAGGAGGTACTTGCTTATGCATTACTAGACACACAAAGCAGTAACACATTTATCGATCAAGAAGTCTGTGAGAAATTGCAAGTGGCAATGGAGCCAGTGAAGCTTAAGCTCTCAACGATTATGGGAAAAGACTCATTGGAAGATAGTCAAAGAGTCACAGGACTAAAAGTCAAGGGACTTTGCTCAGAAGTCACCATAGATCTACCTCCGGTCTATACAAGAGACTTCATACCCCTTGATCGTGAACACATACCTACATGTGAAACAGCCCAAAAGTGGAAGCACCTATCAGTCATCTCTCATAAAATACCCTCTCTGAAGGAGTACCGTGTGGGGCTTCTGATAGGTTATGACTGTTCTAAAGCACTGATGCCACGACAAATAATAACAGGAGGTGATGATGAACCATATGCCATCAAAACTGATTTAAGGATGGAGCATTGTTGGAGGACCATCAACATGGCTGCAAGCTCAAGACAAGTAACCGGGTTATGTCATCGCATATCTGTCAAGATGTCACTAACCCCAAGTCTTGCTACAGTGATCAAGATTCTTGAGTCTGACTTTGCAGACACCAGCTCAAAGGAAAAGAGCATATCTCAAGAAGATATAACATTCCTACACATCTGGGAAGGAGGCATTCAGCTAAACCAACAAGGCTATCTAAAGATGCCCTTACCTTTCAAAAAACGCCCTGACCTTCCATACAATAGGAATCTTGCCTTAGTACGACTAAGACGTTTAGAGAGGAAGCTGGGAAGAGAGCCAAAGTTCAAAAGCGACTATTTCAAGTTTATGGAAGGCATCATACAAGACGGAGATGCAGAAAGAGCTGATCATCAACCAGACCTGGGGAAGGTTTGGTACATTCCACATCAAGGTGTCTATCATTCGAAGAAACCATACAAGATAAGAGTGGTGTTTGATTGCTCAGCAAGGTATGATGGTGTTGCATTGAACGATTATCTGTTAACGGGACCAGACCTCACGAATATGCTATCTGGAGTTCTCAGTAGATTTCAGAAATACCCCATTGCTGTCATGTGTGACATTGAAAAGATGTTCCACAGGTTTCATGTGAAAGAGGAAGATAGAGATTTCCTGAGGTTCCTATGGTGGGAGAATGGAAACACTAATACAGAGCCTGTGGAATATCGCATGAAAGTTCATCTGTTTGGAGCAGCATCATCCCCAGGTTGTGCCAATTACGGTATGAAACACCTTGCCAATCAATACGAAATAAATTATCCATCTGCAGCAAACTTCATTAAAAAAAAACTTTTATGTTGACGATGGACTTGTAAGCCTGCAATCTGCTGACTCAGCAATTAAATTAGTGAAAGAAACTCAAGAGTTGTGCGCAAAGGGAAATCTGCGCCTTCACAAGTTCATCTCAAACAACAGAGAAGTGTTGGAATCCATTTGCGAATCTGAACGTGCATCAGCAATGGAAAATGTAGACCTCAACTACGATGACCTTCCAGTCCAGAATGCACTTGCCCTGAGATGGGATGTGGAAAATGATGAGTTCTTCTTTAAGGTCTCTATTGAAGAGAAACCAGCAACAAGACGCAATATTCTCTCCAAGGTAGCTTCTATTTATGATCCATTGGGATTCTTAGCCCCAGTGATCCTCAGAGGAAAGGGAATACTCCAAGAGCTGTGCAGACAGAAGCTAGGTTGGGATGACTCTATACCAGAATAACTGAGGCCAAGGTGGAGAGTTGGATTAAGGATTTACAAGATCTGCAAGGAGTCAGAATACTAAGGTGCTTTGCACCCTACGACTTTGGAAAGTATGAGAGAATCGAACTGCATCACTTCTCAGACGCTAGTAGTTATGGTTATGGCCAATGTTCCTACATCAGGGTGATAAGAGATGAAAAGGTACATTGATTCCTTGTCATGGCCAAGACCAGAGTTGCACCTACCAATGTTCTCACAATACCAAGACTGGAACTAGCAGCGGCTGTAGTTTCTGCTTCAGTGAGCAAGTTCCTGAGAGACGAATTAGAGTTCAAGGTAGATGAAGAGTACTTTTGGACAGACTCACAGGTGGTTCTAGGCTACATAAATAATGAAGCTCGAAGATTTCATGTCTTTGTGGCAAACAGAGTTCAAAGAATTAGAGAAATTACTAATCCAGACCAGTGGTACTACATTGAGTCAGAAAGGAATCCAGCTGATCATGCTTCAAGAGGTCTTAAAGTTTCAGAAATGAAGGACTCAAATTGGTTTACAGGCCCAAAGTTCCTATGGGAAAGGGAAACAGTACCCAACAAAGATTGCCTAGAGCTATCAATGTGCGATCCTGAAGTGAAGGTCATTCAAGCCTTAACTCTCAGACAAAAATGGCATACTCCTAGAAGAAATGTTCAAATAAACGACATAGTGATCGTCAAAGAAGAGGACATACCCACAAAGCGACGGAGAAAGACAATGATGGATTGGTGAGAAGAGTGAAATTACAGATGGGAGATTCCAAATTAAGTAAGAGAGGAGAACGTCTCACCACTCCACTCATTCTAGAACGTCCTATCCAAAAATTGGTTGTTCTTATCAAGAATAATAAAGAACATTCTCAAATGCATAACAAGAAGGAAGAAGTAAAATCCCCTTAATTTATGCAACCCAACTTAACAATGAATGCATAAATTAAAGGTAATTTGGTGGGAGTGTAGCTGCCCGCCCAAGCCAATCTAACATTTGAACTGCATAATTCATTGTGACTGTTCATATAAGAGAAGTTTGTAGCAACTTAGCGCTAGTTTGCAGTACAGAACAATATATACCTTTATATGCTCTGTTGTATGGCAAGCAGAAAAGTCATTCCTGCTGTTAAAGTTCATTTGTGTGTAGAGTAACAGCCAGCAGCTATAATATAGCAAGCTAAGCACAAGACATTACAGGGTTAATTTGAGTACTCCAGCCACCTGACAGTCTAGTCCAATCAGAACCCAGCCTCATTCTGAGATCTTCTAGAATCTAGCCAGACATGCCAGCAGCCATCTTAGAGACAGAATCTTCAGAGAGCATGCCAGAGTAGAGAAACTGCCCTTAAGATCCTATGAGGCGAAAATAGGTGAACTATCTTTGTTAATGTGTACTGATTAATGCTGCTAATGACAATGTTAGTGATAATATGTTAGAACAAGGATCCCCAACCTTTTGAACCTGTGAGCAACATTCAGAAGTAAAAAGAGTTGGGGAGCAACACAAGCATGAAAATTGTTCCTGGGGTGCCAAAAACGGTCTGTGATTGGCCATTTAGTAGCCCCTATGTGGATTGTCAACCTACATTGAGACTCTGTTTGGCAGTACACCTGGTTTTTATACAACTAAAACATGCCTCCAAGCCAAAAATTCAAAAACAAGCACACCTCTTTTGAGGCCACCGGGAGCAACATCCAAGGGGTTGGAGAGCAACATGTTACTCATGAGCTACTGGTTGGGGATCACTGTGTTAGAATATATACTGAATGCTCCTTTTGTATGTTTGCCCCTAGTTCTACCACATTCTACGCATTCTACGTGTACTTACTGCACTTATATCGCACCAATATTGCTAAAACTCATCATCTTTGTTCCTGATTCCCTATCCTGATGATGTTACCAATAAAGAAAGTTATTTTTGTACCAGTGGTATGTTCTTAAAGTCTTTCAAGGATCCGAGGACAGTCACAACGTCCATGTGCCAAATTTGCAAAAAGGTAAACTGAGTATTGTGTTGAGGAAATCAAAAGTAGATCAGGTTCTTTCACTCACTCTGAATTATGTCCAGTAAAAGCTTTCAGAGATTTTGTTGTGATTCAGATTCAGCGCCCAGGTTCTTTGTTTGTCCATCAAGACGGATCCTTTTAATCCAGTTACCAAAATTAAAGCTAAAGTTCAACACAAATGCATTGAAGCATTAGGGTTGCCAAGTAAAGAATTCAAAACTCAATTGGATCTGCTACACAGGCTCATATTTCAGGTTTCAAAAGTGAATTCATTAAGTAGTTGGGCCATTGGGACTCGGCAAGATACTAGACTAGTGATGGGCGAATTTGCGCCGTTTCGCGAAACGGCGAAAAATTCATGAAACGGCGCCGGCGTCTCGTTTTTGATGCCGGCGCCCGTTTTTTATGCCGGCGCCCGTTTTTTTCGACGCCGGCGCCCATTTTTGGCCGTGAATTTTCGCGGGCATTTCGCGAATTTATTCGATGGCGGCAAAACGCGCAAATTCGCCGCAAATACACGCCTGGCGAATAAATTCACCCATCACTATACTAGACTTGTGTGAGACCCAACATTGTGGATAATTGGTAATGCAATATGTATTTTTTATGGGTTTGCCCTTGGCAGCCTGGATAATAAGTTCATTTGTTCATTGTACGGTACGTCAAGCAGAAATTATGTAACGAACCTTGATTTTACAGAAAATCAGCTCAAAATATGGTGGATGGACCTTTGTGGAGCTTAATGGTCAACACATTGGGGACATCCTAACATCCCAATTTTTCACATAATTACCATCATATGAAGTTAAGTAAATGTTATTAAATTCTACCTTTACTTATGTGTGTGTAAGTTATTGCTCACAAGCAGTAAATCAAAAGGTTTAATCATTGATCCTGTATATTTGTCTTCGTATGTTTATTAATATTAATTTATAAAATTAATAATATTGATAAAGGTTCACCCCTTTATTACATTAATAAAACAGCTGTGGCTTGTTTGTACCTTGACATTTTATTTATTGCTCATGTTACATATATAAGTATATACACAGTACTCTGTTATTCATTATAAGGTGTTCAGCATACCTGCCTTGTAAATTAGTTTGTTAAATGAAAAAAAACTGATTTATGTTACAGTGAATGTACAATCTGGGCTCTAAAAAAAGCCTCAACATTGGATGAAATATATTGGTAACCCATGCACAAAAACTATACAAAATGAAACTTTCAATATAGGCTTTATTTTTTTATAAATGTATTGTTCTGTCTAGAAATGGTTTCAGTCCATAATTTAAGCCATTCAATTGTTACCAATCTTAAATTGATTGAGATTTTTTGCAGAAGAACAGGCCATTGTCCAATGTCATAAGAGCTTCACCCATTGGGGCAAATTTAGTAACGGGTGAAGTGGGCTTTTCTAGCGAAAATTAACCGAAAAGACAATTTGCAGGGATATTGGAAATTTACTTAAAGGCGTAGAGGACAATTTGCTAGCGAAAAAGATCAGCGCTAGTGAAGTTTCGCACCTTTTCGCCAGGCTAATTTTTTCTCAGGTGAACGATCGTTACTCCATAAATTTATCAAAGTGCGAACTTTCCAATACGTTACCCTTTTTTGCCGGGGTCTGTTTTTCCATGTTATACCTGGCAAATTGATAAGACAAGGCTACATCCTCAACGATATTATATCAGTGACATCATATCCTTTATGCCAAAAAAGTCATTAAAAAAAACTCTGGCGTTTTTCATATTATGTTTAAAAGTTGTAACTGTTACATATATGGTGTTAAAAAATTATTTATTTATTTGTTTTAGGGTGGGCTCAATAGAGAATCTCTTTTGCCTTTATTTTGATTCCTTGGACATTTGGAATAATAAGTGGCCACTTACAGCACTTTTACCAACATCTCTAATAAAGACGTATATATATGACCTGTATGTACCCACCATATTTATATTTACGTATGTTAACATAAGTTTTGTTAGGGAGAAAGTAACGGTAGAGAAAATTCATTCATCTGCCAAGACGAAACTTTGCATTTTGATAAATACGTGTATTCGCTGTCAATTAACGTCCGGCAAAGTTGAGCAAAGTGTGGCAAGGCCTTCCGAGGTGAAAATTCGACCTTTAGTAAATTTGCCCCATTGGGTGAGTCTGAGTTGTTTTGTTATTAACTTCATGAGAGTTTCACCCTCACATTGAGTTAAAATAGTTTAGCCATCTGTATATATACCATTAGTTTTGGGGGGGGAAATAAGGAAAGTAAACATATTCTTTGTTTATTGGTTATATTACATTTTGGCACTGGATGTGGAACACTGGAGTGTTGCCTATGAGGGACATTTCACAGACCCTTCCCAGCAAGTGAAATTAATTTTGACACCCTCTTGCGGATCTCTTTGGTTTTTATGCCGTATATGATTGGATTCAACATAGGAGGAATGATCAGGTAGAGGCTGGAAATAAGGATTTGGACAGATGGGGCTGCAAAAACCCCAAATCTTTGAGATATGAAGGAGAAGAGGGCTGGGATATATGTCACTAATATAACACCAACATGGGCAGCACATGTGTTACCAACTTTATATCTGGATTCTCTGTTCGGAAGTCTCAGCACAGCCATTATAATCATGGTGTAGGACAGAATAGTACATGGTATGTCTAATCCTGTCACTAAAAAAACAACTGCTAGCCCGTAAATAAAGTTGATTCTGAAATCACCACAGGAGAGCTTTGCCACCGCTATTTGCTCACAGTAAGTCTGTTGAATAATGTTGTTCCCACAAAATGGGAGCCTTCTGACAAGGAATGGGTAAGGAAATGACAACAAGGTCCCTCTTATTATCACAAACAGTCCCATTTTTGCAATCATGGAATTGGTCAGGATAGAGGAGTATCTCAGTGGGTGACAAATGGCCACATAGCGATCAAAGACCATAGTTAGTAATACAGAAGACCCCATTATAGTAAAGGCATGGATAAAGAACATCTGCACTAGACATTCCTCAAAAGTGATCTCTCTTAGCTTGAACCAGAAGAGCAGCAGCATCTTGGGAATGGCGGCATTTGACTGGACAAGGTCAGTGACTAATAACATGGAAAGGAGCAGGTACATTGGCTGGTGAAGCCTCCTCTCAGCTTTTATGATAAGAAGAACAATAATGGTGGCTGAAATGGTTACTATATACATACAACACAGTGGTATTGAGATCCAAACATGCATCTCTTCCATCCCTGGGATCCCAATCAGGATGAATGGAGAGGAGATCTGATTGGCTCTGCTGAGGTTTGACATGATGACTAACAGGAAGAAGCTGCAGGGCATCTCCACATATTCTTGCCACAAAAAGGAAATGTTACAATTTCTAGTCTGTTTCTTCTCTGCCCAGTTATACAGTCTTTGTAATGGGTCACGGAAAATTCTTCCTGAAATAAGCAACGTAAACATTGAAATATCAGAACATGAAACAGAATTTGCACCCAGACTTTTACTTTTTCCAAGCCCAACAGACACAATAATAAGCCCATCAATACAGATAAGAGGAAATTGTCCTTAGTGTGTGTCTTGTCAAATACCTTCCTACGTTTACAGTAGATCTCAATGGCTTTATTTTTGTCTCTTACATGGGAAAAACCCTCCTACATGTATTAATAACAGTCCTAGTGTTGGTGTAAGTGCCATTATCAGTACAGTAACATCTCTTGTATGAGACACAGGTCAGTCCCCCGGCAACCCTCCCTGAGCACAAAGTACACTCTGAACAAATTATATTAATAGAATTAATGTTATTTAAAAGCCATTAAGTTCAATATGCCCCAACAGTTGATCTTCTTCTCATAATTATATTTTCTGCCCTGAGCTGTGAGTGTTATACGAGAGGGAGGAATCAGCCCCAGTATGACTTGTACAATACCTGTGTAATCTCTCCTGTATCCTGTAATAATATCCTGTAATAATATCCTGTAATAATAATATCCTGTAATAATATCCTGTAATAATATCCTGTAATAATATCCAGTAATAATATCCTGTAATAATATCATGTTATAATATCCAGTAATAATATCCTGTAATAATATCCTGTAATAATATCATGTAATAATGTCCTGGTACCACTTATTTTACAGGGAATAAACCCAGATCCTCTACTGATTCCCATTGCTGGGCATATAGCAAAGAGCTGATTATATATAAAGTGATGTAGAGCAGCAGGACTTTCCCCCACAGACAGGATTAGGTACCTGGGAAGGTCTCACTGATGATGGGAGAGAGGATTCAGCTCCTAACGATGCAGAGGAACCAGTCACACTCCTTTCCTATGGGTCTGAGGATTTATTGGAATATTTTCATTCTAAACAGAACCTCGTCCTACAGAAACTGTACAGTTTTATAGGCAAATGAACGGCAGTGTCTGTGCTGACTGCGTATGAAATGCTGGATGTTCTCCTTGTGAGTCCAAAAGACAAATTGTATGTCTGTAGGACCCACCTGCCTGCGCCTGTACCTTGGAACTGCACCCACTGACGTCTACTGATGGTGCCTGAGATTTCTGCCTCTGATTCCACTTGGATTATCAGCAAAAAAGTCATTCTACCTTTTCCATGAGCCAGTGGAAGCAGCCATGCACTATTCCTTGTGCTCCAATCTCACACCCCAATATTAAGCAACAGAGACAGAGGGGCAGATATGGGACATTTCAGCAGTGAAACAGCCCCAGTTATACAAGGGGGCACATTTACTAAGGTTAATTAACCCTCGATATTCGACCCTCAAAGTAAAATCCTTCGACTTCGAATATCGAAGTTGAAGGATTTACCGCGAATACTTCGATCGATCGATCGAAGGAAAAATCGATTAAATCGAACGATTCGAAGGATTTTAATCCATCGATCGAAGGATTTTCCTTCGATCAAAAAACCTTAGAAAAGTAATGGGGAAGTTCCCAGTAGGCTAACATTGTAACTCGGTAGGTTTAAAGTGGTGAAGTATGTAGTCAAAGTTTTTTTTAAAGACAGTACTTCGACTATCGAATGATCGAATAGTCAAACGATTTTTAGTTCGAATCGAGTCGAAGTCGTAGTCGAAGGTTGAAGTAGCCTATTCGATGGTCGAAGTACCCAAAAAAAAACTTCGAAATTCGAAGTTTTTTTACTTCTAATCCTTCACTCGAGCTTAATAAATGTGCCCCAAGGTGTTGCCCCAAAATCCCTGGTACATACCCAGTAAATCTTCCTCTGTAATGTTATCAGGGATCATCTAGATCTTCTCATGGTACCAGGGGGGTCTCACCAACCTGCAATAACCTCCAGCCTTTCTGTCTGAGTTGACGGAGGAAAAGCTCCTTATAAACCCTATAAACTGCCTTCATAAATAATATAAATAAATCAGCCTCAATTCTCTCCTGGATAAAGTCTCTCCAAAGAATTATTCCCTTCCCTGTCCCTCATCCCCTCATTACAGAGACACAAGGTGATGCTGCAATAGAAATCACAATATGGATAACGTATTTACTGTGATTATGTGAAGCTTTTGTGCAGTGATTGGCACCAGGCAGAGCTGTAATTAACTGTATGTGTAATTATTATCTTCCCTTTAATCATTTAATAATTTGTTTTCTATGTATTCTCTTATTCATTATCATGTGCTGCTGATCTGCACTAGTTTCTTTTTCATACATGACTGACACCCTTTGCTGCCCAGTTAAGATTAGATTGCAAGCTCTTTAAGATACTCAGTTAAACGCATCAATATGCTTATAGGCCACATCCCTGGCCCATTGCAAAAAAACTAATTTTTTGGATTTTATTTCAGAATAGCTCATTATAGTTACATAGTCAAAGGAACAGTAACATCAAAAAAATAAAAGTGTTAATTAAAGTAATGAAAATATAATGTAGTGTTGCCCTGCACTGGTAAAACTGACGTGTTTGCTTCAGAAACTCTACTATAGTTCATATAAACAAGCTGCTGTGTAGCCATGGGGGCAGCCATTCAAGCACAGGATACACAGTAGATAACAGATAAGTACTACTATAGTTTATATAAACAAGCTGCTGTGTAGCCATGGGGGCAGCCATTCAAGCACAGGATACACAGTAGATAACAGATAAGTACTACTATAGTTTATATAAACAAGCTGCTGTGTAGCCATGGGGGCAGCCATTCAAGCACAGGATACACAGTAGATAACAGATAAGTACTACTATAGTTTATATAAACAAGCTGCTGTGTAGCCATGAGGGCAGCCATTCAAGCACAGGATACACAGTAGATAACAGATAAGTACTACTATAATTTATATAAACAAGCTGCTATGTAGTTGATTAAAAAAAAAGTCTATATGGCACAGGATAAATAGTGGATAACAGATAACATTATGTTGTACAGAGCTTATCTGCTATCTGCTGTGTAACCTGAGCCTTTTCTCCTTTGAATGGCTGCCCCCATTGCTACACAGCATCTTATTTATATAAACTATAGTAGTGTTTCTGAAGCAAACACAGTGTCACGGCCGGCACCCAATACCAGAAGTGCCAAGCACCCTGGTCTCGGCTCGGCTTCACCAGTAGTGTGACCACCGTTGGGCTTCGGGAGGAGCCCTCAGCTTACTTGGGTGCCACCTGGACTTAACGAGGGGTACAAGGCGAGATGTTCTGGCTGGCAAAGGGGCACGGCTGAGTCTTTTGGGCCAAAGGTCACAGTACAAGAAGATTAGGCAAGCGGATGGTCAGACAGGCTTGGTCGAGGCAGGCGGATTTCAGAATCGTCAGGCAGGCAAGGGTCAAAACCGGGTAGTCAATCAAGGGGTTAAGCAGGAAAGTAGTCGTAGGCAGGCAAGGGTCAGGATACAGATTGGAGAGTAGTCAGGAACAGGCAGGGTCAAACACGGATAAACAGATCAGAATTTTCAAGACAGACGCACAAGGCTCAGGAAAACCACTAGAACAAGTTCTATCACGGGCACTGGCTGGGAGTTAGAATGGGCCTTATATACACACAAAGTTCGCGCCAAAACGTGCCCAATGCGCAATCACGCCAGCGCGCCTGTACCTTTAAGAGGCGCTCAGGCGTGCCGCATGTGCCCATATAATCCAAAATGGCACCAGCTCCGGCCTGAGAACCTGTCAGGTACTCACCGCAGGATTCGGTGATCGGCGCTCTGCGACTCCAGCGTTGTGCGTTCCAGCATGCGTGTCAGTGGCGTCACGATGGGGCGCCGCGCTGATTCCAGGGAGCCACGCGGCGCAGCGTGATGACGCAGGCGTCTCCATTTTAGTCTGCACAGAGGGGAATTCCAGTGCTCGGACATCGTGTTTCCTGGCTACTTTTGAGTAAGTTACTCTCTTATATATTGTACTTGGTTTTGACTTGTTTTCTGCACCAGACTATTCTACTGTATTAACCCTTGGAACCCTGCTTGGATTTGAACCTCTGTTGCCAACTCTGCTTGCTGCCTGACTATCCCTGTGTTAACCCTTGATACTTCGCTTTGGACTGATTATTGTTGCCGACCTTGCCTGCCTTCTGACCACTCCGCTACGCTTATCCTTCATACATAGACTGTGATTTACTGTTGCCGACCCTGCTTGTCTGAAGCTTCCACTACTGCTTAACCCCTTGATATCCAGCCTTGTGTGCTTCTACTCTGTCGTTTGGAACGCCTGCCTAATCTCTGCGCGCTGTGAAGTTCGTGATCAATCTTTAACCTTGGGCGGATCTTCAACTCCTGCTGGTCTCCACACATGAGCCTGTTTTCGGCCGACTTCAAGGTGCTTCCTAGAACCTTCCCCCGCAACTACAGATCTTCACTTCCTGTGGCGACCGCCATTAATCCTGTGTTCCTTTGTACTCCTGCAGTCACGTTATCCAGCGCCGAAGTCACACTACAGATCGGTGTATCCAGCTAGATTACAGGCTCCCATACGTCATCTTCACTGGCCTCCCTCCGTACCTATTTGGGGGTAGAACTGGTGAGGGAGCTGTACGGGTTGTCTTCCTCAACGTCAGTGGTTCCACCTGGATCGGTAAGTCTGACAGAACCACGTGGCGGGCGTCCCCGCCGCACAGGTAATTTTATTACACACAGCAGTTTTACTACTTCAGGGCAACACTGCATTATATTTGTATTACTTTAAAACACCCTTGTACTCTCTACCCAAAAGGATTCCACACCCTCCCCAGTGCTATCCCTGATCATTTCTTTATTCACTGGCTTTAATTTTGACTTTACATAATTATAATTATTATATATTATTATATACAGCACTACTCCCCAGGGATATTCTAGGTCCCAGCACTTCACACTGTATATACTGAGGTCAAGGGTCATGAAAAGTATCTGTTTGTGCCATTAATGAAGGTGCCTGGTATAGTAAATAACCAGCATATTTTTTATTTTAATGGTCTGCCATTGGCTATCCAATAGAAATTTCAAGCATAGAGTTCCTTCTCTAAACTCTATCCAAAATTCCCTACTAATTGTTCATATGCTTCATCCCTGTCTACTCCTCTTCCTCAGGACCATTATTATACACTTACACCTTTTTTTCTTATATATTTGACTGCTGGCTGCTTTTCCATCAATTTTATCATATCATTATTCATTATTTTCCTTAGTACTTTTATGTCTTTGTCCTTACAATATTTTTACATGAATTAAGTAGAGTTAAGAAATTATTTTTTAATCGATAACGAACATTAAAAAGCATGCCCTTTCAGTTTGAATTCAATTTCAGGAAAAGAATAAGGAAAAAAATAAAAATATAGATTGTATTACATCCTAAAACTATTTTGAATTAATATTAATAAGAAAAGTAAATTAGTCATAACATGATTTACTTGATTAAACCCAACATACAAACACAAAATCTAACTATATATATATATATATACACACACACATATAAACCATTACAATAGCTGGCCTGAAAGCTGCTGCGCCTCCAGGAAAGTCTTGCTCAATGCCTGCCTCCATCCTTCTGTCCATTGGATCTTTAAAAGACTCTCCATCTTCTACTACAAGAACTATATTCCTAGCTAATTTAGAAGTAGCAGTGTCTACTTTAGGTACTTCCCATCCAAGGACATTGGTTTCCTCAAAAGGATACATTCTCTCAAATTTTGTAGATATAGAAACCTTATTTTCAGGTTTTTACCATTCTGCAGAAATAAAATCTTTAACCACCTCATGAAAAGCTTTTTAGATATTTTCCCAAACAGCTTAACATCCCTAGACTCTTATTAGGCGCCAGATCCAAGGCCTCCTTGACCACTTTTTTAAGAGGTTCTACTAAAGTTAAGTCAAACCCACTTTCATAATGCTGCTCTTCATCAGACTCCAAGCCAGTGACCTCCACTTCCTCCTCAGATCCTTCAGAAGGCAACTCTTGTGATAGAGTAGCTCCTCTGCTAGTAGTTGCAGAATCCATGGCAGAAGTAAAAGCCTTTTTTGTCCAAGAAAAAAATGATTTCATTTGATCAGTTGACCAAGGTGAATCAAACAACTGTACATAACCAACTCAGAACAGAAAAAAAGGCAGCGGGTTTGGTTGGAGGAGTGCTTAAAATATATATTTTTTAATTGGGAGAAGGGGGTCTGGGGGCCTGTCCTAATCAACTTGGGGGCAAGGATTAACCCATGGTGCATAAATACATCAAGTGGCAGCAGGTCCAATACATACAGAATACTCACAACTCTTCCTTTATTCCCTCACCAACTTGCTTTGTGTAGTATATTGTGCCTCTTGCTCTCCGTCGCTAGGTGAAGCCCGCAGAGGTGAATTACTCCAGGATCTACCAAATCCTGAGCCTAACCACTCAAGTCTCTATAATGGCAGCAAAGGTGCTGCAGGGAACTAACCCCCACTATTCTCCTCACTGGAGCCTTAGCTGCTTAACAACTCTCCTGATCCTAACTGTCACTCCTAAAGCAACCTATAAAAAGACTCTGACCTGACACTTGCTTCTCCTATACTGAGGTCTACCTCCAGCTCAGGCCCTAGCAGCAACACCCCACTTCCTCCAGCCAGTGGGTACAATAGAAAGAGGCAGATTACATAAGCATAGATGCCTTTTTATAACCTAAGAAAACTACCCCCCCCCCCTCCCATCTATACAGAAGGACCCAGCATTGCTGGCTAACACAATCCCTGAGGTGGGAGAAGGTTTGTGTTAGCTTTATTAGTTAGATTGTGAAAGCTACCTACTTACTATAGCCTTCTAGGAAAGTGAGTCTCAGCTATTTTCGAATAGACTTTCTTCTCACAACCTCATCACACTTCATGTGTATAGATTGCTCCAGTGTCTTCCCATTTGTACTTTCCTTCTCTCATTGTCTGTCATGCTCCACTGCAGCTCTGCCCATTTCACTTACTGACCATTATAACCCATTCAGCTTCCTTGAACTCTCGTCCTATGGGTTCTACAAATCTTTCACTCTCAACTGGACTGTTTCTTTCTCAACTAAAACATGCTCTTGTCACCCCCATTCTGAAAAAACCCTCTCTTGATCCCTCCAATCTTGACAACCTCCGACCTATCTCTCTGCTACCTTTCAACTCTAAATTACTTGAGCGCCTAGTCTACAACCGACTAACCTCATTCCTCTCTGACAATAACCTGCTGGACCCCCTACAGTCTGGTTTTAAGCCACAACACTCCACGGAAACTGCCCTGACTTGACTAACTAATGACCTTTTAACCGCTAAAGCCAACAATCCTTTCTCACTACTAATACTGCTTGATCTCTCAGCCGCATTTGATACTGTAGATCACCCTCTCCTCCTCCAGTTCCTCCATTCGCTTTGCCTTCGTGACACAGTCCTGTCCTGGTTCTCTTCTTACATCACCAATCGTTCCTTCAGTGTTTCCTACAATGGAGTATCATCTTCTCCCCTACCTCTTTCTGTTGGAGTTCCTCAAGGCTCTGTCCTGGGACCATTACTATTCTCCCTCTATACTTCCTCCCTCGGCAAATTAATCAACTCGTATGGTTTCCACTACCACTTCTATGCTGATTATACTCAGATCTATCTCTCATCTCCTGATCTCAACCCAGAACTCCTAACTCGCGTCTCCTCCTGCCTGTCCACTATCTCTACCTGGATGTCGCAACGTTACCTTAAATTAAACCTCTCTAAAACTGAAATGGTTCTCTTTCCTCCAACTAACACCAGTAACATCCCGGAAGTATCCATCATAGTTAACAATTCCACTATCACCCCCTCTCCCCAGGCCCATCCTTGAAAAAGGTCCCAACGAGGACCGAAACATTGGATTATGGTATAATAATAAAGAAGTGAATTATTTGTACAAGGGTGTGCTGGTTGATGTTCGTGGATATATATATATGTTCTAGTTGCCAATAGTTGTCAGTCTAGATATCAATCTGTGGGTTGAAATCTTTGCACCAAAATCTACATTTGATAATGCCTGAGTTTAACGTCAGCTGAGTTTAGTAATATTTCAGTTTTCTCAGATAATTTGAAATCTATTTTGAAAAGGAGTTGACCCCTAATTATATTTGCGGCCCTTTTAACTATATCCCATATGAAAATTTTATAACTTTCCCCAGGAGGCATACTTCTAACCCAGATCCACATATCCAGATTATATATGGAGCCAAATGCTTCCTACATGGTGCAGAAAATTCACAAAGTTTACAAAACTTGCCAAGATTTTTATCACCAATTGGGAAAGCTGTCTTAAATTCAAGGAGCAAAATAACACGACAAAGTCATTCAGTGCCAAAGACTTATTTTTGTTATATTTGCTGGAGCAGGACCAAGCTCAGCAACCAGAACCATATGTTAAAAAAAAAACATTTAGTGGAATATTGTTTTTCCGAAAATTTTAAGACGAAGAGAATTCCATTAAGTCCAGCAAAGAGTACATTATTGTGGCTGGGTGAAATTCATTCTTCTGAATTGCGCCCAATACAGGCCCTTTTGGCTTACACCGAAAAAAGAAAAAAAAACAGCAGATGGAATTGTCATTTTCTTATTTGTGCTGTTCAGTTCTCACCAGTCCTCAATTTCTGATGTGTAACGTAGGTGCTGTTTGTCTCTCCGTCACATAATAGGAGACACTGTTTTTGGATTAGAGCAGCCACCTGGCAACCCAGGCCTCTTTATTGGGCTTTGCTATAGATGAAAGCATAATGTGAACCATTTCTGGTGGGATCAACAATCAAAACCTTGTCATACAAAATGGATGAGTACAGGACAGATAATATATTTACATGTCAATTGACATCGTCAACAAGCCAAGACCCATTAATGGTGTGAAACTGACTTAAGGTCCCCATAGACGCGACGATTCTTCTTGCCGAACGACCGATTTTAGGGAAGCCCGACCAATCCTTCGAAATTATCGTGCGGTTAGTGGTATTCGAACGATCGTACATCTTACGATTTTTCGGCCGACATCTGTCGGGAAATTGATCGGCCAGGTCAAAAAATCTTTGTCGGTCCCAGTGCAATCTCTTTATGTTTGCAGGGCCAAGCAGGCAGCTCCCCTTTGTTTTCCTGGTAAATTGGTCTTTTTAGTTGATGGATAATTCGTACGATCGTTCTGAGAAGATCGTGGTCTCACGATCAGGATCTGATCTTTTAAAAATCTCAACATCTATGGCCAGCTTTAGCATGGAGGATTTTGGTACAGATTTATGATTGGTTGGGTTAATAAGGGAACCATGATGGAGTCATTAGCCAGTCTTGGAAGTGCTATGGGATAACTTCATTAATACATGTTCAGGTCTTTCTTATGTTTATCAACTGGCTGTGGCCTTTCTCAACTTTGATAAGTAATTTATTGTTCTTATTACATATATAAGTATACAGTATACACAGTACTCTGATATTCATTATAAGCATATCTTTTCCATGTAAAATGATTTATTTAATTCAGAAAACCTGATTTATATTACAGTGTATGTACTGTCTGGTGTCTAAACAAAGGCTCACCATTGGCTGAGATATATTGGTGAACCATGATCAAATGAAATTTTGAATATACATAAATATACTTTTCTGTCTAGAAATTATTTAGATCCATATTTTAAGGCATTCAGTCCTTTCAAATGTTGGCTTTGGTCCATAAATTGATTGAGATTTTGTGCAGAAGAACAGGTGATTGTCTGCAGCTTGATCATTGTAGCTTCACTCCCATATCTTCAGTGAAATAGTGAATAGCCATGTGTATGTATCATTAGTTTGGGGGGAAAATAAGGAAAGTAAACATATTCTTTGTTTATTGGTTATATGACATCTGGATGTGGAACACAGCTACTATCATAGTGTTGCCTGTGAGGGACAATTCACAGACTGTTTCCAACGAGTGAAAAACATTTTGACACCTTCTTCCGAATCTCTTTGGTATTTATGCCGTATATGATTGGATTCAACATAGGAGGAATGATCAGGTAGAGGTTGGAAATAAGGATTTGAACAGATGGGGCTGAAGAAGCCCCAAATCTTTGAGATATGAAGGAGAAGAGGGCTGGGATATAAAACACTAAGATAACACCAACATGGGCAGCACATGTGTTACCAACTTTATATCTGGCTTCTCTGTTAGGAAGTCTCAGCACAGCCATTATAATCATGGTGTAGGACAGAATAAGACAGATTGTATCTAATCCTACCACTAGCAAAGGAACCAATAACCCATAAATAAAGTTGATTCTGATATCACCACAGGAGAGCTTTGCCACCGCCATGTGCTCACAGTAAGTTTGTGGAATAATATGATTCCCACAAAATGGGAGCCTTCTGACAAGGAATGGATGAGGAAATATCAATAAAGTCCCTCTCATTATCACAAACAGTCCCATTTTTGCAATCATGGAATTGGTCAGGATAGAGGAGTATCTCAGTGGGTGACAAATGGCCACATAACGATCAAAGGACATAGTTAAAAGGACAGAGGTCGCCATTAAGGATGAGGAATGGATCAGAAACATCTGCACTAGACATTCCTCAAAAGTGATCTCTCTTAGTTTGAACCAGAAGAGCAGAAGCATCTTGGGAATGGCGGCATTTGACTGGACAAGGTCAGTGACTAATAACATGGAAAGGAGCAGGTACATTGGCTGGTGAAGCCTCCTGTCAGTTTTTATGATAAGAAGAACAGTAATGTTGGCTGAAATGGTTACTATATACATGCAACACAGTGGTATTGAGATCCAAACATGCATCTCTTCCATCCCTGGGATCCCAATCAGGATGAATGGAGAGGAGATCTGATTGGCTCTGCTGAGGTTTGACATGATGACTAACAGGAAGAAGCTGCAGGGCATCTCCACATATTCTTGCCACTAAATGGAAATGTTACTTCTATTTCTTTTCTGTTTCTTCTCTGCCCAGTTATACAGTCTTTGCAATGAGCCATGGAAAATTCTTCCTGAAATAAACAACACAGACATTGAAATATCAGAACATGAAACAGAATTTGCACCAGGACTCTCACTTTTTCCAAGCCCAACAGACACAATAATAAGCCCATCAATAAAGAGAAGAGGAAATTGTCTTTAGTGGGTGTCTTATCAAATACCTTCCTACATTTACAATTGATCCCAATTGCTTTATAACGTGCAATTGTGTCTCTTACATGTGAAAACCCATCCTACATGTATTAATACCTGTCCTACTGGCGAAAAACAAATTTTCTGCCCAGAATGACTTGGTCTCCTGGCACAATACCTGTGTAATCGCTCCTGTATCCTGTAATAATATCCTGTAATAATATCCTGTAATAATATCATGTAATAATATCCTGGTGACACCTGTGCCCTCCCAGCCGTCATTAACCCAGTGATATCCAGCCCATGGCACATTGACCCAAATTAGGGATTTCCCAATGAATAAACCCAGATCCTCTACTGATTCCCATTGCTGGGTGTATAGCAAAGAGCTGATTATATATAAAGTGATGTAGAGCAGCAGGACTTTCCCCCACAGACAGGATTAGGTACCTGGGAAGGTCTCACTGATGATGGGAGAGAGGATTCAGCTCCTAACGATGCAGAGGAACCAGTCACACTCCTTTCCTTTGGGTCTGAAGATTTATAGGAATAGATTCCTTCTAAACAGAACCTTGTCCTATAGAACCATGTACAGTTATAGGCAAATGAATGGCAGCGTCTGTGGCTCAGAGCTGACTGCATATAAATGCCTTTGGTGCAACTTCTCCCACCTGCCTGTGCCTGTACCTAGAAACTGACCTCTACTGACAGTGCCTGATATTTCTGCTGCTGATTCCAATCATATTATCAGCTCAAATTTATTCCACCTACTATAGGAGCCTATGGATGCAGGGTGTAGGTGCTGGTGTAAGAACATACAACCTGAGTTTCCACCAAAAAAAACCTTATAATTTCATGTAACTTCAACTACTGGTGTAGCCCCGAAGGAGTTGCCCCCCAAACCCTGGTACATACCCAGTAGATCGTCATCTAGATCTTCTCATGGTACCAGGGGGGTCCCACCAACCTGCAATAACCTCCAGCCTTTCTGTCTGGGTTCACTGAGGAAAACCTCCTTATAAACCCTATAAACTGCCTCCATAAATAATATAAATAAATCAGCCTCAATTCTCTCCTGGATAAAGTCTCTCCAGAGAATAACTTACAATAAAGCCATTTGAATCACTAATGAGCATGGCATAATTCATGGTGTTAGGTGTGTGAGTGAAATTCTTTAGCCACAAGTGCACTCATATATTGACTGGGGCTCTGAGGGAACCATAGACCTACCACCAAGTAACATACATAGTAACATAGTAAGTAAGGATGAAAAAAGACACATGTCCATCGAGTTCAACCTTTTATTTTTTTGTTTTTTTAACTACCTATCTGCCAGTTGATCCAGAGGAAGGCAAAAAAACCCAACTAAAGCCTCTCCAATTTGCCTTAGAGGGGGAAAAATTCCTTCCTGACTCCAAAATGGCAATGGGACCAGTCCCTGGATCAACTTGGACCATGAGCTATCTCCCATAACCCTGTATTCCCTCACTTGCTAAACACCATCCAACCCCTTCTTATACCTATCTAATGTATCAGCCTGTACCACTGATTCAGGGAGACAATTCCACATCTTCACAGCTCTCACTGTAACAAACCCCTTCCCAATATTTAGGCGGAACCTTTTTTCTTCTAATTGGAATGGGTGACCTTGTGTCAGCTGGAAAGACCTACTGGTAAATAAATCATTAGAGAGATTATTATATGATCTCCTTATATATTTATACATAGTTATCATATCTCCCCTTAAGCGCCTCGTGACTCGTGACTCTATGCCCCATTTAATACAACTCAGGACCTTATTTACCCTTGATGCTGCTGACTGGCATTGCTTGCTACAGCCAAGTTTATCATCTACATAATGGATTTGCCTAGTGCAGTCCCATTAAGGGTATAAGTGGAATTGTTGCCCACTACAGATGTCAAATTTACTGGCCTATAATTGCCAGGCTGAGATCATAATCCCTATAAATATATATAGTAATTACATCAGCTTTCCTCTATAGGTACAAGTATATACGAATTTGTATGTGGCTCATGTAAAACGGTTTCTTAAATATAAAAGGGAACTGATTTTTATCACGTGAGTAGCATATTGTTTACTTTGTGACTGTAAGAGCACTTGGCCACTGGATTTGGAACAAAGCTAATTTCATATTGTTGCCTGTGAGGGACATTTCACAGACACTTCCATTTTGACACTTTCTTGCAAATCTTTTTGGTTTTTATGCTGTATATATGAATAGTGAAGAAAGTATCCCTTATTGTAAAATACAAGGATATTATAAGTCACAGAGGATTTCAATGACCATATAAAAGTACGAGGCTGAATGCAGAGTGTTTTTATACAGGTCATGGAACTCCAAGGTTACTTCTAATATCCTCATATTTTCCAACAAGGGGGTACTTTATTTATTATAGTACACAAGTTTTAATAAGTCGTGTGACAAAAATGACATCACTACTCACCGTTTATAACTGATGACATCAGTAGTCACTGTTTATAAGGATATCATTTACAAGATATTCAAGGCTTTTTGGATTAAACATAGAAGGAATGATCAGGTAGAGGCTGGAAATAAGGATTTGGACAGATGGGGCTGAAGAAGCCTTTAAATCTCTGAGATATGAAGGAGAAGAAGGCTGGGATATTAAACACTAAGATAACACCAACATGGGCAGCACATGTGTTACCAGCTTGCAATCCCCATGAAATGAAAGCCTTCTGACAACAATGGATGAGAAAATATCAGTATGAAAAAAAACAATAAGGTCCCTCTCATTGTCACAAAAAAAATAATTTGTCACAAAAAATTTGTTGGGATAGAGGAGTATTTCAGAGGATAACACATGGCCACATTACCATTGAAGGCCATAGTCAAGAGTATAGAAGACCCCATTACTGAAAAGCAATGCATAAAGAACATCTACACATTCCCAATCAGGATGAATGGAGAGGAGATCTGATTGGCTCTGCTGAGGTTTGACATGATGACAAACAGGAACTTGTTGCAGGGCATCTCCACATATTCTTGCCACTAAAAGGAAATGTTACTTCTATTTCTAGTCTGTTTCTTCGCAGCCCAGTTATACAGTCTTTGCAATGGGCCACGGAAAATTTGTCCTCTAAAAAACACAGACAGTGATATATCAGAACATTACCATGGATCAGAATTAATTCCCATATTCTGACCTTTTTTTAGACCACATGTAAGATTAGGGTATTTAAAGTGAGAAACAACATCACTTCCGGTCTTTTACTGCTTGAGAAAGCCTTAGTGTGGTGAAACGCATTGCAGTATCCAGGTGGGACCATTCCTTGGTGTGGACTTTCCTTTTTTATGCTTTTTATCGAAATCACGAAAAAATCGTGAAAAGTTACAAGTTGCCGGTTCCTCGTGACCCGCTAGTTCGTGAAATCGGTGAAGCAGCGGGAGATCATGAAAGGGAATCGGAGGTTGCGTTCCACTGTGGATCGCATGCATTGTAACAGATGGTGCGCCATCTTGGATCATCGTGAAAAGGAGAAGCAAAGTCGTGAAACAGGCTTGAGGCTGCTAAGAGTTCAAATCTGGCTGTGCCCTTGAGAAATTTCAGAACTGTGTATCTGGTGAGATTATTGCAACTTCTTTTTGGGGGGCCTGTGCAGCTGGCAAAGAGGATGGAGTGGGGGACCCCCCAATATACCCCTTTTTATAATCTGCTCTCTAAATTCAGCCATCTACCGGCCGGCCTGTTTGAAATATCTAACTAAATACTCCACTGCTTCAAAATTACAGTTCTAACTCCTGGGAAATAACTTTTCTGTCTTGTTGAACTACAACTCACAACCATCTAATTTAAGTTACAAGCATATACCAACACCAAGGAACAGTCATTTGAATTTTATCCACAGAAAAGTGATTACCCACCTGGATTGTATTTATTACTGCTTTTATAATTATTTATTCGTAATTTATTCACTGTGTTTCCTGGCCGGCCAGTGTTTTTGTGATTATATAATAGATTGTATTTTTAATATATTGGTTTTGCAGTCCACCTTCTACTTGTTCTTGTAAGATTTGATATATTATTAATATTAACAATAATACCTCCCCCTTATCAGGGTTTCTTTTGAGCAAGCAAAGAATCTATACCAATATGTGTCTTGTAAAGTGTTTATATATTGAGTAATTAATAAATGGATTGTTACACTAAACCAATTACAATTAGATTAAAACAATATTTACACTATTTACAGTTACTGTTTATTTATATAGTCTATATTGTACCACCAGGCCTGTATTGATTCTCTCTTAGTCATCTGTTGGCTCAGTCTCCCATTTTCATTACAGTCTGGCCAGTTAGAGCTCTCTTCCCATGCAAAAAACCCTTCTCCTTGGCTTTCCCATCTGCATCCAGATGCCCACCTTTGTACAGCTAACCTCCCAAACTGATCAGATGCAGAGATTTAAACCCCCCAACTTGCCCAATTCCAGTTGAGCGAGTTTCTCACATATGAATTTAACAACCAGAGCTCTAAGAGGCTTTTCCATCTCTTTATTACTGATGCTGTAGATGATTTAGGAAGCAAGAGACACATATTAGCAGGTGAACTTGCCATTGACTCACTAAAGAAAGACTAAGGAGACATTTAAAACAAAGCTTCAGTGATCAAAAGTCACTCACCAGGTGAAGTGCACTGGAGTGCATAGATCTTCATCAAACTTCTGTTACCTACATCATGTTTTTTCGTGAAAAAAGCTGGCGTCTTTTCCTTTTTTCAGAGTGATTGCCTGCAAAAGTCCTTAAAAAATGTTTTGGGTAACCGGTTTCCCCCTACATTTTCTAACATATGGAACATTAACTATACAGTGGGCTCATGTGTAGGCCATTATATTAACTCTATTGTCTTTATTAAGGTTCCCTGGACTTGTGTAATGTATTTGCTGCAAAATATACGTCCCTTTAACTTTAAATTTCCCGTTGTATGCAAATTAGCCTAAGTAAAGACCTCTAATGAAATTGCACTAGGATTTGCTTGCATTGCAGAAGTAACGCTAGAGAAAATTCGTCATTTTTGGCACTCTGGACACAACTTTGCATTTTAGTGAATTGACGATGTCTGAGCGAATTTTTCGCGAGCCATCGCTGGTGGATTTTCACCGCTTAGTACATTTACCCCATAGATGACTCTCCTGATGGTTTCCTAAAATGCTACAATTATTTCTATTAAAGTTGAACAAAAAGGTTGTACATTTTTACTTGTGATCCCATCTTTGGTTTGCATTTTTGTCATTTCCTTTTACTAAAGCTGTTGAGGAGGTGGGTTCTGGAGTGTTGGCATCCGTTGGTATGGCTTGGCAAGAACTAGGCTTATAGCAGTGCACATGCTCTTGTCCAGGACCTGGGGTAGAAAGAAAGGAGCAAGGTGGCTGATGTTACCCAACTCTAAAGGAAGGAAGTGAAACCTGAGAAACAAGAATGAGCTGAGCAGTGCAGAAGGTCTCCCTCATAGACATTACAGAGCCACAGCAACATGGAGTTGGCCAATTTCCTAAACTGTATACTGATAATGGGGTGATTGCAGAGGACATCTTGTATTTGTCTATATGAATTTTGTGGTCACAGCCTCATAGGTATAAAAATGAATGATGAGCACAACTTTCCACTGTTTGTTACAATCAAGAACATGGACTTCAACATACATTCATAGATTTATATTTGCTATTTTTTTTTATTTATTTTGTACTATCTATTATGAAGACTGATACAATGGTCAAACCAGAATGACAGAAAACTATGAAGAGAAAAAATTACTAAATAACACTGTTGGCTCAAGTCCATCACTGGGCCCAAGTTCAGTAAACCTTAGTAACAGCTGATAGAAAATAGTATGACAGTATGTGACAAACCAAGAGGCAGGGAAAAGCTTTATTGTTTTTAGGATAAAAAGTTGACAATCCTTTCTTTCCATGGAAATGAATGAAAAAAGAGGCGGAAGGCCGCATTCCTGATTTCTTTGGTCTTCGCTCCATACACTAGGGGGTTCAGCATGGGTGGGAAGAGCAGATAGAGGTTGGAAAAGGTTACGTGAATGGTGGGGACAATGTGACCGATCCGGTGGGTAATTATTGAGAAGAGCCCCAATGTGTAGGACAATAGAATAACACAGATATGAGATGTGCAGGTCCTCAAAGCTTTTTTTTTGGCTGTCCTAGTGGAGAGTCCTAAAACTGTCCTGAGAATCATAGAGTAGGACAACCCTATAAAAGCTGCATCAAACACAACAACTAGTAAAACCACAGTAAGGCCATATGCACTGTTTATGGTGGTGCTTGTGCATGCCAACTTCACCACGGACATGTGATCACAGTACGAATGGGAGATATGGTGTGTCCCACAGTACGGGAGTCTGCTGGCCATGATGGTTAAGGGGGTCACAATGATAATTCCTCTGATGATAAGGGCCCCTACTATCTTTTGAATCAAAGTATTTGTTAATATGCTTGTGTAATGCAAGGGGTTGCATATGGCCACGTATCTATCAAAGGCCATAGCCAATAAGATGCCAGACTCGAGGGCTGAGAGGAAATGGACCAAAAACATCTGTGTGAGGCAGGAGACAAAGTCAATCTCCTTGATGTTGGCCCAGAAGATACTGAGCATCTTGGGGGCAATTGAGTTGGACAAGAAGATATCTGTGAGGAACAATACACTGAGGAAATAACACATGGGATTGTGGAGTCGCTGTTCAGATGCAATAAGAAACAATATGACTCCGTTCCCTAGAATTGCAGTCAGGTACATAATGGAGAGGGGAATAGAGATCCAGATGTGATCAGACTCCAGGCCTGGAATTCCCACAAGCACAAACATGTTTGACCAAAGCTGAGAGTTATTGGGAAATTCCATTGCACTGCCCACGGTGTGACTTTGATTTTTGGTGAGATTTTCATTGCTTCCTGCAAATAGACAAGCTGTTACCCTGGGGACAGAGATATGTGGATATTTTTAAATAATCTTTAAGAAATTCAGAAATCTCTGCAGATATACATGAACAGAATTAATTGACTGGGATTTGCAGTAATTTCTCCCTCTATTGAATTTACACATTCAGCTTGATGGTGTATTGGGGAGCGTCGCTGCCTCACCTGCCTAAAGCCTTGAAAAGAAATCTGACCAGAGCCCTGTCTGCCTAAAATTTGTATCTATATGGGGTTCCTCCCACAGTCCAACGCTATACTGCCAGTATTATTGTTACTGTCCATGAGAAACTTCTTTGTACTGATACTCGTCTATCAGTTCATTTATTTTAGTGTTAAATGGGTAAGAGACCTGGGGCCCAAGCTTTTATATTTAGGCCTAGCAGTTGCCTTAATGGCTACTGTGTTGGGCACTGTGTCCACAATGAGTTACACACATAGTGCTATATTTATGTATTCAGGCCTGGATTTGTGGAAAGGCCACCTAGGCCCGGGCCTAGGGCGGCAGGATTTTTAGGGGGGCGGCATGCTGCCCAACCAGACCCACATTGGTTTAAAAACATTGGGGATGCACTGGAGATGCAAATCATTTTTTACATTTCCCCTGCACCAATCCCCATAGCTCCTGTCCACCTGGAGGGGACAGGGGGCGACAAAAGGCAGTGCCCACTATGTAAATCCGGCCCTGTATGTATTATGTATTCCTTTATATTAAACCTAAACTTTTTTCCTTTGTTAATTTAACAGCTTTTAAGCAGTACATTGTACATTTCAGTTGAAGCTGAATATCTGTAATTGTCTGGTAGAATGGTATATACAGTGCAGCTGCACCTGTGCTTCTCTATAACTGCCTGGTAGAATGGAATTATTATTATTATTATTAACATGTATTTAAATAGCGCCAACATATTGCGTAGCACTGTAAAGTAAACGTGATTATACAACTAAATCACATGAATTATATACATAGAACATATGGAGTTACATACATCACAATCAGTACAGGTACACTCTAAAGGGAAGGGAGTAATACACAAGGTGTGGGAGTGGGCAAGATCGAATTAAGTGGGTGAGATATGTGGTATTGTATGTGGTGTTGCGTTTGGTAGTTAAGCAGAGTGAGGGTAGGCTTCTCGAAAGAAGTGCGTTTTAAGAGATTTCTTGAAAGCAGAAAGGTTGGGAGAAAGTCGGACAGACCGTGGGAGAGAGTTCCAGAGGAGGGGCGCAGCCCTTGCAAAGTCTTGAATGTGAGCATGTGAGGAGGTAATGAGAGAAGAGTTGAGCAGCAGGTCAGTAGAGGAGCGTAAAAAGCGGTTGGGTGAGTATATAGAGATGAGTTCAGAGATGTAGGGTGGAATATGCAGTGCAGCTGCACATGTGTTTCTCTATAACTGCCTGGTAGAATGGAATATGCAGTGCAGCTGCACATGTGTTTCTCTATAACTGCCTGGTAGGATAAAATATACAGTACAGCTGTACATCTCTATAAGTGCCTGGTAGAATGGTATATACAGTGCATCTGAACCTGTGCTTCTCTGCAACTGCCTGGTAGAATAGAATATACAGTGCAGCAGCAGCTGTGCATCTCTATAACTACCTGGTAGAATAGAATATACAGTGCAGCTGCACCTGTGCTTCTCTGTAACTGCCTGGTAGAATGGAATATACAGTGCAGCTGCACCTGTGCTTCTCTGTAACTGCCTGCTAGAATGGAATATACAGTGGAGCTGCACTGGTGTATATCTATAACATCCTGGTACAATGGAATATACAGTTCAGCTACACCTGTGCATCTGGTGGAAGAGAATATAAAGTGCAACTGCGTCTGTGCTTTTTTAATAATTTCCTGGTAGAGAGGAATAATTTGATATCCCTATCCCACCTTTTCCCTCTCCTCCGCCTCTGTCTTTGCATCTCTGAGGGGATCATCTCTGCTCTCAATCAGGCAGCCAGTTCCTCTTCCCTGGGATTTATCTGTGGAACAGAATCCATAGAGACTCTTCTTATAAAATAAAATATCTCAAGTCTGGGAGGGAAATGGGGGGGCACAATGTTATGAACTGATGGTTCTGAGAGATAACAGCACATATTCTACTCATTCCGTGTCAATATTCTGCATTTTCAGGAAACTAAAAAAAGGGTTTTCTATGATTTTATATTTTTACAGGGCTTGTGTGTTTCCGTCTGTCCATCCTGCTTTGCACACATCACAATGATCACTAGTGTTATAATGAGAGGAGCAGGAGCACAAGCACCTTCATCATTAGAATTAACTGATCACATTTCTGTACTTCCCCCTGAACCCCCAATAGTAAATGGGCCCTCTAGTGTCATGTTATAGACTGGGCCAGGGCAATGCCGACCAGATGCCACCGCTATTGAGCTCCTGCTTTTCTGTCTACAAATCTCATTTAGTTTGCTCACCCCAGTTCTGTTGGGCAGTGCCTGTGAATACTCACCAGTTCCGATATCTGGCCAATCCCAACAGCAGAAATGTATAACAGAAGTTGAGCCTTCCCTCACTACAGGCCAGTCTGGGAGTATTTATAGGGGATCTCTCATATACCAAGGAGAGGTGGGAGACTCCCACAGGGCACCCATGCATCACAGTGTAACCTGGGCACTTACAAACTCCTGATGTTCCCCTTTGTAACTCCCTTGTCCCCTCCTCAGATCCTCATCCCATAGCTCTGAAACTGTGTTAATTACTGACTCCCCTGGTGCCCTCCTGTAACTGCCCAGAGAATAAGAACACACAGCTGTACAGGGGCAATTGTACTAATAATTACATGGAGAGTATATGGAAGACTGTACCCTTTCTTACACACATGCAAACATACACACTCACAGTCTAGTATAGTTCCTACAGATACACTTGCACACACACTGGCACATTTATTACATCTCTATATCACTCTATGTAACAGCTCACTGGAGACATGATTCCCACTGCCCACTGGCAATATCGCCCCCTGCAGTTTAAGTTCCATTAAACTTGCAGCTCTTTCCTCATATCTTGAAGCGACACTGACAGACATTCCTCAAACATCTGATCATAAAATACAGATGTGTAAATATAATCTGGATCCTTTTGTATGTTTATGGTTTTTTAAAACTAAAGGAGAAAGTACTAAGAAATGAATTACAGGGCCCCGGAGATTAGAAAACAAGAAAAAGAATGATGCGTCTGGACAGTTTGACTTTATTGTTATGATATATGTTAACCCCAAATAAAGTTTTATAAGCAGAAGATGTAGCAATGGGAATTCCTATATAGACTTTATTGCATCCACAGCAACGTAACGTGAGTGATAATTAAGCTTTCATGGTGTGATACATTCAGCCACCAGGCAGGGCAAGGGGAAAACAAACCACTAACAGCACAAATATTGTGGGTGTAGTTTATGAGGGTATTTGGGGGTGTAGGGTACAGGGGTTACATTAGCAGTGACTATGAGGGTATGTCGTGTACACAGGCATCTTTCCTTCAGATTATATTTTTTAAACAAAAAGGAGAAATGGTTAAAGTGAGACCATTTAAGTACCCCCCTCCCAGATAGAATTTATTGTTGCACAAACAGAATATTAAACTGTCAGGTCACAGTCAGGGCCCCTGTATTTACACACTCTGCTACTTCCTGTCACTTAGGCCCCTGTTAGGGTCGCCACCTTTTCTACAAAAAAATACCGGTCTTCCTATATATTTATCTTTTTTTCCCTATTATTAAAATTGGGGTCAACCATCACTTTCACCGGCCAGGTGGCAACCCTAGCCCCTGTCTGAGGGGAGGAGCAAGGAAATAGCTAAAAGAATGGGAATTGGAGGACAGGAAGGGGAAGGACACCATAATTCTCACAGGAGACAGGGCCCAACCCACTTTGTGAGGAGAGAGTAAACTGTTCCTGTGGTGATTTATTGTCCTTCCTGCCCCTCCTCTCCCTACTCCTGCCCAGGGAGGTCACATGATTCAGTAGACAGGAAATGGATTGACAGGGGGATGCTGGGAATGTGAGGAGCTTGGGGGATGGTGTTTGAGTAAGTATCTCTATGTATATGTGTATGTATGAGTAAATATATGTATATATAGTGAATAAAGTACCCCCTCTTGTAAAATATAAGGATATTATAAGTTACCGAGGAGTTTCATGACCATATAAAAGTACGAGGCCGAAGGTCATGGAACTCCGAGGTGACTTCTAATATCCTCATATTTTACAACTGGGGGTACTTTATTTATTATAATACACAAGTTTCAGTGAGTCATGTGACAGAAATGACATCAGAACTCACTGTTTATAACTGATGACATCAGAACTCACCGTTTATAAGGATATAATTTACAAGATATTCATGGCTTTTGTGTATTATATGTATATATATATGTGTGTGTGTGTTGGGATGACAGTTCTTGGAGCTTTGTGCTGGACTCCTGATGAACTTTGAGCTGAGGGGAAGGTTAAAAAGCCCCTGTTTCTCTGAATTGCTTCTGAAGTGCTGAACTGCACAGAATGTACATAGGATTCTGCCATAAGATGCCATAGAAAGTCACTATTTAGTGGGCTGGTGGGGAGCTGATTGGGCCTCTGTGTACTTGGAATGGCAGGGCCTATTTTGACTCCCAGTCCAGACCTGGATGCCACCTGCCAGGGCCAGGGCCGGTATTACAAATTTACCGGCAATGTAGCTGCGGGTAATTTGTAATACCCTTAACAATCGGATCGAGGGATCATCATCTTTCCCTCACGCGACGTGGCCGCGCCACCTTTTGTGGCACAACCCTGCAGCTCAGCCCCTTTTTGCATCATGACCCGCCCCTTTAGTTCCCGCCCCCACCACTGGCCGATAACATTTTTTTAAAAAGGTGGCAACGCTAAATGTACAGGTAGGGTTTTGAAGTAGCGAGACAGGGCAGGGGGTGGGTCCAGTAATGTCTGGGATGGGTTCGGTGACATCAGGGCAGGCAGATGACATCAGGGTTGCTGATCTGGGGGCATGCCTGTGATGTCAGGGACGAGGTTATGCGGGGGCAATTGCCAGTTGGCTGATCTATGTGACATTCATTTAAGAGACCTGTCCAGATGTCTTCATTTTACCCAGAGAGCCCACCCAAAAACCAGGCTGTCTGGGTTAAAACTGGACAGATGGCAACCCTAGAACCCTGGGAATATGCACCCCAAAAACCCAGGGCTGTCACCAGGGGCCGAGTATATGTTTTCAGTGAGAGCACAGGCAGCACTGCCTCAGAGCAGGAGCACCTAATGGCAATAGCAAGTGCAGTAGCAATGGAGCTAATGGATAGAATGGCTGCATTTCAGATGGAATTTCAGGACTCCATGGTTGCAACACATGGTTATTTTAAGAAATGCAATGAAAGCTGTAGTGAAATGAGGAATCTGTGTGGCAGTACATTGGTAACAGCCTCCTCAATCAGACTTAATGTTTTAACAGGATCCTTTCTGCACTGAAATGGAATAATGTTGGGTTTGTGTGAGTGATACGAGAGCCTAGAAGTGGGGTGATCAGTAGCCCCCCTGATTACAGCAGTACAGAGCCAAGGGCACTATTATTACAGCAAATGATCTTCAATGAAATGTTTAAAATCTGCATAAAATTTAAAAGAAACAAAGGTAGAAAATGAAGTTTTATTTAAGGTTTTCTGTTCCCTGATTTTATAAAGTGGAGCCTAGAATCTTCCAGCCATGTTGGTTTTTGTAATACAGTAGTGTATTCTGGACCTTTACATATTCTAAAAGTATCTTGAAGTCTTTTATGGTTACAAATGTGGTTACAAGTAGACACAATTAAAACATTTACATGACAATTATGGGCACAATGAGCACAAGTTTCTTAAAGAAGATCCAAAGTCATAGATGGGTCTCCTGATGGTTTCCTAAAATTCTACATTTATTGCCATTAAATTACATCATCGTCATCGTGTACCGATGAACCAGATGTGCACACTGTTAACTCATGGCCTCCATCTTTGGTTGGCATCTCCGTTATATTCTTCGACTGAAGCTGGAGAGGTGGTGGGCTATGGAAGGTCGGCATGTGTTGGTACAGTATGGCTATGCAAGACCTGGGCTTATAATAGTGCACATGCTCCTTGCCCAGGGCCAGGGGGAGGAAGAAAGGAGCAAAGTGGCTGATGGACTGCAACATACGTACATATAGAGTTGCCATTTTTTACTTATTTTGCACGACTGATACAATGGTCAGACTAGAATGGCAGAAGACTATGAAGATAAAAAAAAAAACCTTCTGCAGTCTCTTGTATTGAGTCTCCTGCTCATAAATGACTAAATAACACTGTTTTGTGGTGTAATTATTGATTCAACTCCATCACTGGGCCCAAGTTCTGTATATTTTAGGAACAGTTGATGTAAAATAGGCATTGTATGTGACAAACCAAAAGGCAGGGGGAAAAGCAATGAACTTTATTGTGTATAGGCTAAAAGTTGACAGTTCTTTCCATGGAAATTAATGAAAACAGGCGGAAGGCTGCATTCCTGATTTCCTTGGTCTTCGCTCCATACACTAGGGGGTTCAGCATGGGTGGGAAGAGCAGATAGAGGTTGGAAAAGGTTACGTGAATGGAGGGTACAATGTGACCGATCCGGTGGGTAATTATGGAGAATAGCCCCAACATGTAGAACAATAAAATAACACAGAAATGGGATGTGCAGGTCCTCAAAGCCTTTTTATTGGCTGTCCTAGTGGAGAGTCCCATAACTGTCTTGAGAATCATGGAGTAGGACAACCCTATAAAAGCTGCATCAAACACAACAACTAGTAAAACCACAGTAAGTCCATATGCACTGTTTATGGTGGTGCTTGTGCAAGCCAACATCACCACGGACATATGATCACAGTACGAATGGGAGATATGGTGTGTCCCACAGTACGGGAGTCTGCTGGCCATGATGGTTAAGGGGGTCACAATGATAGTTCCTCTGATTATAAGGGCCCCCACTATCTTTTGAATGAGAATATTTGTTAATATGCTTGTGTAATGCAAGGGATTGCATATGGCCACGTATCTATCAAAGGCCATAGCCAGCAAGATGCCAGACTCCAGAGTCGAGAGAAAGTGGACAAAAAACATCTGTGTGAGGCAGGAGACAAAGTCAATCTCCTTGTGGTTGACCCAGAAGATACTGAGCATCTTGGGGGCAATTGAGTTGGACAAGAAGATATCTGTGAGGGACAATACACTGAGGAAATAACACATGGGATTATGGAGTTGTTCTTCAGATGCAATAAGGAACAATATGACTCCGTTCCCTAGAATTGCAGTCAGGTACATAATGGAGAGGGGAATAGAGATCCAGATGTGATCAGACTCCAGGCCAGGAATTCCCACAAGCGCAAACATGTTCCTGTTCAATAATTGAGAATTATTGGGAAATTCCATTGCTCTGACCACAGTATGATTTTGTGGCAAGATTTTAATTGTCTTCTGCAAAAGACAAGCTGTTACCCTGGGGACAGAGATATGTGGATATTTTGAAATGTTTTTTAAGAAATTCAGGAATCTCTGCAGATATACATCAACCGAATTAATTGAGTAAGATTTGCACTAATTTCTCCCTCTATTGAATTTACACATTCAGCTTGATGGTGCATTGGGGAACGTCGCTGCCTCACCTGCCTCAAGCCTTGAAATGAAATCTGACCAGAGCCCTGTCTGCCTAAAATTTGCATCTTCTTCTTGTATCTATATGAGGTTCCTCCCACAGTCCAACGCTATACTGCCAGTATTACTGTTACTGTCCATGATACTGATACTCGTTTCTCAGTTCATTTATTTTAGCATTAAATGGGCAAGAGACCTGGAGCCTAAGATTTTATATTTAGGCCTAGCAGTTGCCCTAATGGCTACTGTGTGTCCACAATGATTTGATACACGTAGTGCTATATTTATGTATTATGTATTCCTGTATATTGTCATTCTGTAGAAAAAGTAAATGTACTTGTTTTGTTGATATAACAGCTTCTAAGCAGCTTTGAAATCAATGTACAGTTCAGCTGCACCTCTGCGTCTCTCTAACTGCCTGTTATGTTTGGTTACATTTGCTTATTGGTGGTTTCCTTGAATATTTGCCAAAACATTCTGCCCAAACCTTAATCACTGACTGAGAATAATCTGATATCCCTGTCCCACCTTCTCCCTCTCCTCCGCCTGTGTCTCTGCATCTCCGAGGGGCTCATCTCTGCTCTCTATCAGCCAATTCCTCCTCTTCCCTGGGATTTACTGTATCTGCAGAACAGAATCCATAGAGACGATTCTTATGAAGAATTAAATATCTCAGGTCTGGAAGGGAAACAGGGGGGCACAATGTTATGATCCGTAAGAGTCTGAGAGACATCAGCATAGACCCTCCCTGTGTCATTATTTCTGCATTTTCTGGAAACAATTTTTTTTCTATGGATTTTATATTTTTCACACAAAGAGAAAGATGTACCTCAAGGCAGGGATTTATTCCAGGGCTTGTGTGTGTCCGTCTGTCCTTTGCTTTGCACACATCACAGTGATTTATAGTGAGAGGAGCAGGAACACAAGCACCTTCATCATTAGAATTAACTGATCACATTTCTGTACTTCCCCCTGAACCCCCAATAGTAAATGGGCCCTCTAGTGTCATGTTATAGACTGAGCCAAGCAATGCCGACCAGATGCCACCGCTATTGAGCTCCTGCTTTTCTGTCTACAAAGCTCAGTCATTTCTAAGGTCCGGCACCCAAAGCTGCTGTTGCTCACCCCAGTTCTGTTGGGCAGTGCCTGTGAATACTCACCAGATCCGATATCTGGCCAATCCCAACAGCAGAAATGTATAACAGGAGCTGAGCCTTCCCTCACTACAGGCCAGTCTGGGAGTATATATAGGGGATCTCTCATATACCAAGGAGAGGTGGGAGACTCCCACAGGGCACCCATACATCACAGTGTAACCTGGACACTTACAAACTCCTGATGTTCCCCTTGGTAACTCCCTTGTCCCTCCTCAGATCCTCATCCCATAGCTCTGAATTAGTGTTAAATACTGACTCCCCTGGTGCCCTCCTGTAACTGCCCAGAGAATAAGAACACACAGCTGTACAGGGGCAATTGTACTAATAATTACATGGAGAGTATATGGAAAACTGTACCCTTTCTTAAACACATGCCAACATACACACTCACAGTCTAGTACAGTTCCTACAGATACACTTGCACACACACTGGCACATTTATTACATCTCTATATCACTCTATGTAACAGCTCACTGGAGACATGATTCCCACTGCCCACTGGCAATATCGCCCCCTGCAGTTTGAGCACAACTGCTGTCTCCAGCCATACTGGGGGGGGGGGGATTTGTAGTGATTGGCATATATCTCTGTATAACTCTAAAGTGAATTGATGAATAATCAGCCTTGTATTGAGAGTTTTACATGTTGGAATCACAGATCTTTACTGCTAAAGGTTTGTGGTGGACTTGGACTTCTATATAAGCCCATAACATCATGTGTAGCATGTCTAGCCTACTGCCAAGGATTAGGTTAGGGGCGCTGTTAAGGCGGAGGTGGGAAGGTTGAGTCTTTCAAGCAGGGGCTATAACGGCAGGTCACGGAGAGGAAGGAAAGGAGAAGGTGACGAGTCAGAGTTGGCTGGAACAGGATGGAGTGGGTATAAAGAGCAGAACTGGAGCAGGGCAGTGCTGGCAAAGAGGATGGGGACTGGATACAAAGGTTCAGATAGGAATAGGAACAGGACCAAGCAGGACTGTAACAGGAGCAAGGTCAGGATAAGGCTGTTGCTGGGCAAGAGCTGCAAAGGCCAGGTGATAATGAGCCAGCCCACCGGCTGCTCATCTGGCCCAATGGTCAAGACACTAACCCAGAAACCCAGAGGTCCCTGGCTCAAATCCCAGCAGAGCCTGACATTTTCCCCCTCCTCACCAGGTGCCCAAAGGCCTGAAACTTTTAAGTGCCTGGGGTACTGACAGGAGTGCAGGCAGAGCCACCCTTGTGGGTGCCCGGTGTTCAGGCAATTGTACGGACAGAGACACCTTTGAGGGTGCCCAATTTAGTGGTAAAGCTACAAGCAGAGCCACCTTTGTGGGTACCAGAGGTACTGGCAGGAGTTTGGGGGGGCAGAGCCACCCTCGTGGGTGCCCAGGTATTAAAGGTTATGGTTAAAGTACACTTGACAGAAGCCTCACTCCTGGGGGCACAGGACTCAGCAGAAGCCCCACTCCTGGGGGAAGTCAGCATAGGAACAGGAGGCAGCTGTGGGGGAACTGGCTCTGGAGATGTGAGCAGTGGATGCTGCTGGGCAAGGGCTGCAAAGGCCAGGTTATAGATAATGAGACACCCTACTGATTGCTCACCTGGCCCAATGGTCAAGACACTGAGCCAGAAATCCCTGACACCTACTGCTTTGTTAATATGTAGTTCTTCTGCACACCATCAATTTATGACATCACAGCACACAATAGTTAGACATACTTTAATACTGAGAATATTGCCTCCCAGAGGGTTGGGGTCTCTCCAGCTGGAGGGAAATGTTGGGAGTGGATTATCACAATACAACGGAGGTGGGAGAATCTGATGAGGTGCTACAACAACCCATTAAGGCTTATTTGGAGTCGGGCAGGAGGAGGTTCTGGTACCAAGTGGGGGGTAGCAAGTCAAAAAAAATGAGGCCCACGGATGTCTCTACCAAAGAAACTGCTCCTGGCTGGGAGGACTATGCCAAGTAGGAGAGACATTTCCGGGTCGTGCCTGGGTGCACTGACCCCAAGCTACTTGTCTCTGTATCCTGGGTAAAGGGTTATTAAGTTTAAGGTACAGAAGAGGTGGGGTATTATATGTGGAGGAACCCTACTTAATTTAGATTCTGGTCAATATTCTGACCCATCCAGACTGATTCCAACGTATAAAGACCTGGAAATCTGTTCAGATGTTGGAATGGAGATGGGGCCACACAGTGATAAATCATGCAGCGTTGCAGGAAAAACTCCCATTTCCACCAGTGTAGGACCCACACCCTGCTGTAAAGGTATTGTGTAATTTCAAATTAAAGGGGTTGTTCACCTTTAACTGTAATGTAGAGAGGGATATTCTGAGACAATTTGTAATTTCAAAAAAAGGGGAGAGGTGGAGCTGAAAGGGAGAGGAGGAGTTGAGTGGAAATAGGTGGAGGGGAGAGAAGGAGCTGCGTGAAGAGAGGTAGAGTTGAATGGGGAGAGGTGGAGAGGACAGGGGAGAAAGGTGGAGCTGAGACTGGAGAGGAGCTGAGTGGAGAGAGGTGGAGCCGAGTGGAGAGAGGTGGAGCTGAGAAGGCAAAGCAGCATTTAGTACATGGAATAGTACATGGGGAGAGGACAGAGGAGAAAGGTGGTGCTGAGTAGAGACAGGGTCAGATTTACATAGCAGGCGCCCCTACATTGTTACAAAGTTACATAGTTACATAGTTAAATTGGATTGAAAAAAGACAAAGTCCATCAAGTTCAACCCCTCCAAATGAAAACCCAGCCCCATACACACACCCCTCCCTACTTTCACATAAATAATATATACCCATATCTATACTAACTATAGAGCTTAGTATCACAATAGCCTTTGATATTATGTCTGTCCAAGAAATCATCCAAGCCATTCTTATAGTCATTAACTGAATCAGCATCACAACATCACCCGGCAGTGCATTCCACAACCTCACTGTCCTGACTGTGAAGAACCCCCTACGTTGCTTCAAATGAAAGTTCTTTTCTTCTAGTCTAAAGGGGAGGCCTCTGGTACGTGATTCTCTTTATGGGTAAAAAGGTCCCCTGCTATTTGTCTATAATGTCCTCTAATGTACTTGTAAAGTCTAATCATGTCCCCTCGCAAGCACCTTTTTTCCAGAGAAAACAACCCCAACCTTGACAGTCTACCCTCATAATTTAAGTCTTCCGTCCCTCTAACCAGTTTAGTTGCACTTAGTCTCTGCACTCTCTCCAGCTCATTTATATCCCTCTTAAGGACTGGAGTCCAAAACTGCCCCCATACTCCAGATGAGGCCTCACCAGGGACTTATAAAGAGACATAATTATGTTTTCATCCCTTGAGTTAATGTCCTTTTTTATACAAGAACTTTATTTGCTTTAGTAGCCACAGAATGACACTGCCCAGAATTAGACAACGTGTTATCTACAAAAACCCCAAGATCCTTCTCATTTAAGGAAACTCCCAACACATTGCCATTTAGTGTATAACTTGCATTTATATTATTTTTGCCAAAGTGCATAACCTGCATTTATCAACATTGAACCTCATTTTCCAGTTTGCTGCCCAGTTTTCCAGTTTAGACAAATCACTGTGCAAAGTGGCAGCATCCTGCATGGAACCTATAGTTCTGTACAATTTAGTATCATCTGCAAAAATAGAAACAGTACTTTCAATGGCCACCTCCAGGTCATTAATAAACAAGTTGAAAAGCAAAGGACCTAGTACAGAGCCCTGCGGTACTCCACTAACAACACTGGTCCAATTAGAAAATGTTCCATTTACCACCACTCTTTGTAGTCTATCTTTTAGCCAGTTCTCTATCCAGGTACAAATACTATGTTCCAGGCCAACATTCCTTAATTTAACCAGTAAACTTTTGTGTGGCACTGTATCAAATGCTTTAGCAAAGTCTAAGTAAATCACATCCACTGCCATCCCAGAATCGAGGTCTCTACTTACCTTCTCATAAAAAGAAATTAAGTTAGTCTGGCAAGATCTATAACGCATAAAACCATGCTGGCACAAACTCATAGTATTATGATTTGCTATGAAGTCCAGTATCTTATCCTTTATTAACCCTTCGAAAAGCTTTCCTACCACTGACGTCAGATTAACTGGCCTATAGTTTTGAGGCTGAGAACGGGATCCTTTTTTGAATAGAGGCACCACATTAGCAATTCGCCAGTCTCTTGGCACTATGCCAGATATCAATGAATCCTGAAAAATTAAGTAAAGAGGTTTGGCAATCACAGAGCTAAGCTCGCTAATTACCCTGGGATGAATACCATCTGGCCCCGGACCTTTGTTAATCTTAACATGTTCTAGTCTCTTTTGAATTTCTTCATGTGTGAACCATGCATCATTAGTTGTATTACTAGAATTGGGACTGTTAAGAAGGAAACCTTCACTTACTGGTTCCTCATTTGTGTAGACAGATGAAAAATATGAGTTCAGAATCTGCGCTTTTATTTTGTTTTCATCAACCAGCTGACCCCCCTCTGATAGTAAGGGTCCCACCCCTTCCTACTTCATTTTTTTACTATTAACATATTTAAAAAACAATTTTGGATTTTTTTTACTGCTTGCTGCAATATCCTTTTCCATATCAATTTTAGCTTGCCTTATAGCTTCTTTGCATGATTTATTGGCCTCCTTGTACCTTATAAATGATTCGGCTGTACCAGCTAACTTGAAAGCCTTAAAAGCACGTCTTTTCTTACCCACCTCAACACCAACACTTCTATTGAACCAAATGCCCTTATACTGTCAAAGTTTGCACGTCTGAAATGTAGTGTTTTAGTTCGTCCCTTATAGAATTGCTTCTGCAACAGAATCTCAAAGGAGACCATGTTATGATCACTATTCCCTAAATGCCCCTCACCCACACAAATGTTAGAGATGAGTTCAGTATTATTAGTTATTTGCTGGGCTTCATACTCGTCACTTATACAAGGTGGTTTATAACATACACCAATGATAATTCTCTGTTACCTTTTGCCCAGTCAAAATCTCTACCCAGAGGGATTCTACACCCTCACCAGTGGCAGCTATTGGTATTTCTTTAGCGCATGGCTTTAATTAAGGCTTTACATACAAACACACTCCTCCACCCGCTATTTAATCCCTCTGTCCCTCCTAAAAAGTGTGTAACCATTTAAATTCACAATCCAGTCACATGTTTCATCCCACCAGGTCTCAGTGATACCAATTATATCATAATGTTTAGAGCATGCAATTAATTCTAGGTCTCCCATTTTACCTGACAAACTCCATGCATTTGCAGCATACAGCGGAGGTTCCTACTTTTACTTTTGAAATTAGCATTACTTAGTGGAGAATTATATGTTAAGTTATTATTATTCTGTTTTCCTTATAACAGAGGGACCTCCTTAGCTGGTAAACTGTATGCCCCCCTCACTCTTCCCCCATGACCCCTTACAAATCCCACTGCCCCGTCTACCCTAGCTTCCCCATAATTCTTTGTCTCACCCACCCCCCTTGCCTAGTTTAAACTAGGCCCGCTCTTGTTAGTTGCCCACATCCCCTCCCGTATTTTTGCTCAAATTTTCCTCATTGGGACCAAAGCAATGGACATTGGGAAACTAAAAAATCTATTGTATCTCCTGCGAATCCCCAGTGTTTCTGAACCATTGTGGGTGTGGTTGGGCAGTATGCCGCCCCCTAAAATCCTGCCACAGTAGGCCCGGGCCTTGGTGGCCTCTCCACAAATCAAGGCCTGTGTAGAGAGAGGAGGAGGTGAAAGGGGAGAGGTGGAGCTGAATATAGAGAGGTGGAGAGGACAGGGGAGAAAGGTGGAGCTGAGACTGGAGAGGAGGAGCTGAGTGGAGAGAGGTGGAGCCGAGTGGAGAGAGGTAGAGCTGAATGGGGAGAGGTGGAGAGGACAGGGGAGAAAGGTGGAGCTGAGACTGGAGAGGAGGAGCTGAGTGGAAAGAGGTGGAGCTGAGAAGGGAAAGCAGCATTTGGCTATTACAGCTCATATTACATAATAGTTCCCTTTTAATCTCTGTAACTGTGAATATCACATGTATTTCTAGTTTTCTAAACTACTGGAGATGAGGGGGGGGACACAAATTAATGGTGGGAATTTCACCTGTTCCATTTCTCTGCAGCTGCCTAGGTCACTAATCTGCAAACCTGAATAGTCGCTCCAGCAATAGAGCCACAAGTATTGTCTACAGGGCAACATTTTCCTTAATCACTGCTGTCCTGACTCCAGAGCCAATGTACCACTGAAACATTGCACTGGTAACTGCCTGGGACTTCACTTCCCATAATGCTTTGCATCTTCTATGATTCACAGGCCTGAGAAAAGGGGGAGCGAGAGAGCATGAAGGCATTATGGGAACGGCCTTCCCCTCCAGGGACTGTCACCTCTCCAGTCCATAATGAACACTGCTGCGAGGCTCATACACCTCAGCAACCGCTCCTCCTCTGCCTCACCATTCTGTCAATCCCTGCACTGGCTTCCGTTACCTTTCAGAATCAAATTCAAATTAATGACCCTGACTTTCAAAGCACTTCATAACTCTGCCCCACCCTACATCTCTGAACTCATCTCTATATACTCACCCAATCGCTTACTACGCTCCTCTACTGACCTGCTTCTCAACTCTTCTCTCATTACCTCCTCACATGCTCGCATTCAAGACTTTGCAAGGGCTGCTCCCCTCCTCTGGAACGCTCTCCCACGGTCTGTCCGACTTTCTCCCAACCTTTCTGCTTTCAAGAAATCTCTTAAAACGCACTTCTTTCGAGAAGCCTACCCTCATTCTGCTTAACTACCAAACGCAACACCACATACAATACCACATTTCTCACCCACTTAATTTGATCTTGCCCACTCCCACACCTTGTGTATTACTCCCTTCCCTTTAGAGCAGTGATCCCCAACCAGTAGCTCGTGAGCAACATGTTGCTCTCCAACCCCTTGGATGTTGCTTTCAGGTTCCTCAAAGCAGCTGCTTATTTTTGAATTCCAGGCTTGAAAGCAAGTTTTAATTGCATAAAAACTAAGTATAGTGCCAAGTAGAGCCTCTTGTAGGCTACCAGTCTACTAGGGGCTACCAAATAGCCAATCACAGCCCTTATTTGGCACTCCAAGGGACTTTTTCATGCTTGTGTTGCTCCCCAACTCTTTTTACATTTGAATGTGGCTCACAGGTAAAAAAGGTTGGGGACCCCTGCTTTAGAGTGTATGCCTATGCATAGGGCCTTCCTCACCTTTTTGTACCTGTATTGATTGTGATGTTTGTTACTCCATATATTCTATGTATATAATTCATGTCATTTAGTTGTATAATCATATTTACTCTACAGTGCTAAGCAATATGTTGGCGCTATATAAATACATGTTAATAATAATAATAATAATAATAATAATAAATAGTCCTGCCTATAAGAGAACCAGTTACAATTCAATGGTACAAGCAGGCAGGAGTCAGAACAAGCAGTTACAGACAGACAGATAGACAATGCTTTCAGTATCACTGACAGTTACAAATAACTTTAATTACTGAACCCCCAGTGACTGTAACTAAGAAGCTGACTGGCTGGTGTACCAGGATCTTGGTAACTCTGTGTGAATGTGGAGTGTGATTGGCTGGAGGGCAAGAGGCTAAAGGAAAAGTTACACCAAGGAACAAAAATGCTTTTACACCAAACATTCACCTTAACTAGACTGGATCTGTTGTCTGTTTCTGCTGAGTGTTTTAAGGCAGTTCAGGAATCAAAGGCTCTGCTGAACTCAATAGACCAGGTGGATATGTCATTAACAGATAGAGAACAGCAGCTGCCACAGCTCATACAACAACACTGCAGGTAGAAAACAGGACTTTTGCTTTGAGAAAAACCCATTCACATTTACAGGAGAGAAATAAAGTTACTTCAAATGAATGTCTTCTATGTTACATACCCAATAATAATACCAATGGTAATTCCAATAATGATGATAATAATAATAATAGCAGCATGCAGAGAATTCTGTATGAGACTGATCATCACTCATTGTCTGGTCTTGGTCTCCCCCTTGTGGGAACAAATGGAACTGATATAATACAATATTATACTGTAGGATCAGAACTTCTGAGTGACAGATGAGAGACAGGTGAGTGAGGTGAGTGACAGGCGAGAGACAAGTGAGACAGGCGAGTTTCAGGTGAGTGACAAGTAAGCCTAGAAGTGGGGTGTTCAGTAGCCTTCCCCCAACTACAGCAGTACAGAGCTAAAGGCACCATAACTACAGCAAATAACATCAATGGGTGCTGGGAATTTACAGGATGATGGAGAGAAAAAAAGTCACCCCTACAATGAACAGCCTCCCCCAGCCCATGACCTGTGTCCTACCGGGCGGATCTGCTATTCCAGGCAAGAGACGAGGGCACTGGGTTCAGCAATGCTCTATTTATGGGGGGCCGGTGGGGCTGCCTTGTGCCCACCTACACTGTATTGTGCTCCTCATGCCGGATATTTTATGCAGAATCAGGTGAAATGCTCTTTGAAGTGACACTCTCTTTCACCCCAATGCTGCTCTCTCACCCCAGTGCTGCTCTCACCCCAGTGCTGCTCTTTCACCCCAGTGCTGCTCTTTCACCCCAGTGCTGCTCTTGCATCCAAATGCTGCTCTCTCACCCCAGTGCTGCGCTTTCACCCCAGTGCTGCTCTTTCACCCCAGTGCTGCTCTTGCACCCCAATGCTGCCCTTGCACCCCAATGCTGCTCTTGCACCCCAGTGCTGCTCACTCACCCCAGTGCTGTTCTCTCACCCCAATGTTGCTCTTTCACCCCAGTGCTGCTCTTGTACCCCAATGCTGCTCTTACATTCCAAGTAAATGACCCAGTAGGTAAATATGTAAAAGGGAAGTAAAAGCAAAGTGTGTGATGGAATAAGAATAAAAGTAGCCCGGGGGGGGAATTAATTAGTCAGGACTATTGGGGCTGGGCCGTGGATGAGTTTGCTTGTTTACCCCGCCCCCCCAATCCTGACCCCTCCTCCTGAGACTGCTTTCCTACTGCAGCCCCCCCCTCCCATCCTTTCCACCCACACTAATCTTTTCACCGCTGGAGGGGGTACGGGGGTCCCGTCGCTATTGCAAATTGGCTCTTAAAGTTGAAATTTAAAATTACCACGAGTGACTTTTTCTACCTCCTGAGCAGGGTTGTCAGGTCTAACTTTCAAAACTAGCCAAAGTCGGCTACAAAACCAGCCCAAAACTAGCCAAGAGGCACTTCCCAAACATAACACAAATTGTGCAGTGAAATAAAGTCTAAAAAATAAATGAATAGAAATATAAATATATCTTTTTCAAATTTTTCCATGAAGCTAAATGAGGGAGATTCGCCCATCGCCGGGGGTATAGGGATCCCATAAGGCCTAATTCATATACAATTTCAATAAATATTGGTAAAACAGGTCAAACCTCTAGACATTTTAGAAATCCAGCCAGTGATGCAATAACCTTGCCCCAGTTTCATAACTCCACCAACATCATTGTGTTCACCTCTGATGTCATCATGCCTGTTCCTTCATCACTGCCCCACCCACAATGCTATCTCCCCCCCCCCCGTGTTCAGGTTTAGCTATCAACAAAGGTGGCAACCCTAGACTGGGGTACAGAGCCCAAAATCTGGTAAGTCCCAACTTCTACACAAGTCAGTCCCATTGCATGCTGGGTATTGTAGTCTTACATTCAACTTGGCAAAGTTTGGCAAAAACGACATTACCCAACATGCATTGGGAGACTTGGCACATTAGGGCAAGAAAAACCTTTGGCTGGTTTCCAAAGTACAAACCAGCCAAAGGCCCCAAAAGTAGCCCAAATCTGTACCTTGACTAGTTTGTACTTTCAAAACCCACCTGAGCTTTAAATTAGTAGCCCAATTTGGCTGCAAAATTGCCAACCCTGCTCCTGAGGCAAATTTCTCATCGCCCCCATGCAACGCTTTCAGCCCCGTCTACTTATGGGCTACACTCTGTGTGTGTCAGTTAATTGGTGCCACAACCAGGGGCCACAGCAGTTTCTCAAGGGCCACTGTTTGGAGTAGGAGCCAAGGAGGAAGCAGAGCTGAGACTGAGATTGGACTGAAATAGGCTTTATTGAAGCACAGGTAGATAAAAGGTAGGTAAGTAAGTAGGTAGATAAAAGGTAGGTAAGTAAGTAGGTAGATAAAAGGTAGGTAAGTAAGTAGGTAGATAAAAGGTAGGTAAGTAAGTAGGTAGATAAAAGGTAGGTAAGTAAGTAGGTAAATAAAACAATTAAAAGCAGGATAAAGCGAGTTGGAGTCTACAATGAGGAACACAAGGGGTTAAACTCCGTGCCAGTGAGTGGGTGACATTCTCCTCCCATTCCCAGCACATGGGCATCTCCATTTGGTAAATTTTCTAAATAAAATCTAATAAAATAATTTCCAACTTCAGTAAGTTGTAAAATGATCAAGTTGCCCTTTAATCTCCCCCTCCCAAGCACCTGTCTCTACCTGCGCTGGGGCACAAGGGGGCTCAGTGAGATTGGGCCTATAGTACAGGGCACGAGGCAGAGGGAATGGGGGTGAATATGGAATATTTGTGGCACCGCCAACAATCCAAAGGGTCCCCCCAGCCCTGAGTACAACAAGGGATCTGTCATTCCTTGGCAACGATTGGTTCAATACTGATTCCATATTAAACATCAAAAAAAAACATCAAAAACCCTTATCTGCAGTGTAACTCAGAGGGTGGCGCTGTTCTATTGCAGTCCTATGAAGCAAAGTGGTGGGAAGCGGTACTGCAACTAATCATCTATAAACCTCATGTCTAAAATCACTTTTGTTGAATAAACATTTCACCCAAAAATAGCCTAAAATACATCATCGTCCTATCATAATCAGTTAAAACATTATATTAACATTTTGTTTATATACAACCAACTGAAAGGCAATAAATATAAATATATGGTGACACTGCTCAGAAACTGCTGTTATGAGAGTCAGGGGCACCCCACTTGCTCTGGGGCGCTGATACAAATCCAGTGTTATTTTGCTTATTATTTGGGGAGCCCTAGCTGATCACTTTCACCAGGGAATGTCCCCTTAGGGTGTCCTTCCATACCCAGAATGCCGCATGGAGGGGCTCAGTGAAGGAGGCAGTGAAGGTGTGGAGATGTGTGATTGGCTCACCGAGTTCATAGAAGGACAGACGTCCGGCCTGGTAGTCCAATGAGATTCTGATTCTGGTGCAGGAGGGGACGTGGGGCAGATCAGTTCCGTGACTGTCGTGTCTGACCGAGTAGCCGTTGTTCCACCTCCATAAACACCACGACTTGATGTTATTCCCAATCCAGAACTGGTTCCCTTTCCTCCCGATACTGGGATAGGCCACCCCGACCCTCCAGCTCCCAGACTCACTCACCTCCATGTCCCAGAAATATTGCCCCGAGGTGAAGGAGTTGTTGCTGAGAACTTGGTAACCGATAAATCTGGAAGGCGTCTGGGGCCTGAGCTGATTGGCCGATGTCCATGACGCAGTTCTCCGGTCCTCGGACACGGCGACATTGTTACTAGCGGTGTCTATATCCAGTCGTATGTGTGTAGCCCCCTTCCCATACACCCCCCATCCCTTGGCCACCGTGACAATGCTGTCTAGGCCAGAGTGCAACGTCTCTGAGATCAGATCCTTATCCAGATCCCCCACAGTAAGGACCTTGGGGTCACTGCCCTCTCTCCCCCCATCATCCTCTGCTCTGTCTGATTCCCCTGCCTGTAGGACGGCCAATGGATCCGCCATGTTGCACAGCTCCTCAGTCTGAAGAATCTTCCTGGAAAGCTCCTCCTTCTTTAACTCCAGCTGTTGGATCAGTTCAGAAACCTGCAATGAAAGCTCCTCCTCCTGCCGGGCGACCTCTCTCAGGACTCGCTGCTCCAGGGCTTCCAGCCGCTCCCTGATGTCGACAAATAATGCGACGACTCGCTCAGTCTCAGCAGCCGCTTGTTCCTGCACTTCCCTCCTGCGCTCCTGCAGCCTCCACCCCCCTCGCTCCGCCTCCTCTATCATCAAGGGCAAGTTCAGCAGAACCTTCCTCAGTTTCTCCTTCTTCTTCTCGGAGGCGTCGCTCAGCAGTTCCACCCTGTGGCGCTTGTGTTGGCCGGCCAGACAGCAGGACGCACAGATACAAGAGGAATCCACGTAGCAGTAATACTTGAGGGGCTCCCGATGGACGGAGCATTTCCTCATCTCCAGGGCAGCTGTGGGAGTAGTCAGTACATGTTCCGCCGACCTGCTGTGCACTCGCACGTGGGACTCACACAGAGAAGCCTCACACAGGAGACAGGACTTGGCTGCAGGTACAGGGGAGTGAATACAGTAAGTGCAGAAGATCCCCGTCCCGTCCGGCTCGGGCTGAGCACAAAAGAATCGCTCCGCTATATTCCCCAGAGTTCTGTTCCGCTGCAGAGCCGGGCGCTCCATATACTGAGCTCTGCACTCTGGGCAAGTATAGACCCCCCCAGTGGCCTCCTGGGTGTCCAGCACCTGCACAATGCAGCCCTGGCAGAAGTTGTGCCCACACGGCAGCATCACCGGATCAGAATAAATAGTCAGACACACGGAGCAGTTCAACTCGTCTCTCAGATCTGCAGCCGCCGCCATCACTGAAACAACAGAAATACTTTATTTGTATTGAATGTTATCTTTATATTTATAATACATTTTTAATACACAAAAGCCATGAATATCTTGTAAATTATATCCTTATAAACGGTGAGTTCTGATGTCATCAGTTATAAACGGTGAGTAGTGATGTCATTTCTGTCATATGACTCACTGAAACTTTTGTATTATAATAAATAAAGTACCCCTGTTGGAAAATATGAGGATATTTGAAGTAACCTCAGAGTTACATGACCTGTATAAAAACACTCAGCCTTGTGTTTTTATATTGTTATGGAACTCCTCGGTGACTTAAAATATCCTTATATTTTACAAAAGGGAGTACTTTATTCACTATATAAATACACAAGAGCCCTAAATATTCTGTAAATTATATCCTTATAAGCCTTATGTTTTTATATGGTCATGAAACTCCTCAGTAACTTATAATATCCTTATATTTTACAAGAGGGGGTACTTTATTTACTATATAAATACTGCTCAATGATGTCATTGGTTATAACTGGTCCTTCCACTTAACATTTAGGATGTAAGAAATCAGTTCCCTGTATAACTCAGACAAATACAAGATTCCTCTGCACTCAACCCATTATCAATATATTTATAAGACAGAGACATTTTGTGCTACTGCTACTGAAAAAAGCCTTACCCTTTAAACAAAACAGGGATTGTTTGTCCATATATTACAATATATTTAAGCTGAACAACTACGTCACAGTCATCCCATATCTGGCCAGTCCTACGCTTAATTTTCATCTGATTCATTAAGAATTCTATTATACATTTTACAAAGGGACTAAGTTTTACCTGCAACTTACTAGCTGCTTTCAAAGTAAAACTCCCATACTTGGCTGCCCTTTTATTAGACACTAGTGGGATCACCTGACTATAGCTGGGAAGGGTGGGAGCTACAACATGGAGCTGGTCACTGCTCCTGTATAAACTATAACAAACAAGGGAAAGTTGTGTTAAACAAAACAGGGATTGTTTGTCCATATATTGCAATATATATTGCCGTATATACTCGAGTATAAGCCGACTCGAGTATAAGCCGAGGTACCTAATTTTACCTACGAAAACTGGGAAAATTGACTCTAGTATAAGCCTAGACACAACTACAGCCCTGTCTCCCAGCAGCGCACATTCTGCCAAAGCGAACCCCCAGGTACCCCATTGCCAAACGGATTACTGTGTGCATTGTCCCACTGTCCCACCACCATGTGCAGAGGGTGCTGTTTGATATTGCCATCACTGTAAATCTTTCGTATAAACAACAGAGGGCGCTGTGTGATATTGCAGTCACTGTTATTCTTTCATATAACCAACAGAGGGTGCTGTGTGATATTGCAGTCACTGTTATTCTTTCATATAACCAACAGAGGGCGCAGTGTGATATTGCCATCACTATTATTCTTTCATATAACCAACAGAGGGCACTGTGTGATATTGCAGTCACTGTTATTCTTTCATATAACCAACAGAGGGCACTGTGTGATATTGCAGTCACTGTTATTCTTTCATATAACCAACAGAGGGTGCTGTGTGATATTGCAGTCACTGTTAATCTTTGATATAACCAACAGAGGGCGCTGTGTGATATTGCAGTCACTGTTATTCTTTCATATAACCAACAGAGGGTGCTGTGTGATATTGCAGTCACTGTTATTCTTTCATATAACCAACAGAGGGCGCTGTGTGATGTTGCCATCACTGTTATTCTTTCATATAACCAACAGAGGGTGCTGTGTGATATTGCAGTCACTGTTATTCTTTCATATAACCAACAGAGGGCGCTGTTTGATATTGCAGTCACTGTTATTCTTTCATATTACCAACAGAGGGTGCACTGTTATTCTTTCATATAACCAACAGAGGGCATTGTGGGATATTGCAGTCTCTCCCCAAGTGTACTGTTGATATAGGAATGATTAAAAGTGACTGCAATCTCAGCTACTCAGGTCGGGTACCGCTGACCCGAGTATAACCTGAGGTAGACTTTTTCAGCACATTTTGGATGCTGAAAAACTCGGCTTATACTCGGGTATATACGGTGTACAACAGATGAGAATTGAGCGTAGGACTGGCCAGATATGGGATGACTGTGACGTGGTTGTTCAGCTTAAATATATTGCAATATATGGACAAACAATCCCTGTTTTGTTTAAAGGGTAAGGCATTTTTCAGTAGCAGTAGCACAAATGTCGCTGTCTTAAATATATTGATAATGGGTTGAGTGCAGAGGAATCTTGTATTTGTCTATATGTATTTTGTGGTCACACCCTCATTGCACCCCCACCTAATGATTTTAAAAATTAGTGGTGAGCACAACTTCCCCTGTATAACTCAGTGACTTCTAATATCCTTATCATTTACAGTAGGGGGTATATTATCCCTTATAATACATGAGTGATACTCAGAGTTCCCTGTATAACTCAGCCTGCAGCCTTGTGCCTTTATATGGTCACAGAACAACCCCTCAGTGACTTCTAATATCCTTATCATTTACAGTAGGGGGTACATTATCCCTTATAATACATGAGTGATACTCAGAGTTCCCTGTATAACTCAGCCTGCAGCCTTGTGCCTTTATATGGTCACAGAACAACTCCTCAGTGACTTCTAATATCCTTATCATTTACAGTAGGGGTACATTATCCCTTATAATACATGAGTGATACTCAGAGTTCCCTGTATAACTCAGCCTGCAGCCTTGTGCCTTTATATGGTCACAGAACAACCCCTCAGTGACTTCTAATATCCTTATCATTTACAGTAGGGGGTATATTATCCCTTATAATACATGAGTGATACTCAGAGTTCCCTGTATAACTCAGCCTGCAGCCTTGTGCCTTTATATGGTCACAGAACCCCTCATTGACTTCTAATATCCTTATCATTTACAGTAGGGGGTACATTATCCCTTATAATACATGAGTGATACTCAGAGTTCCCTGTATAACTCAGCCTGCAGCCTTGTGCCTTTATATGGTCACAGAACAACCCCTCAGTGACTTCTAATATCCTTATCATTTACAGTAGGGGGTACATTAGCCCTTATAATACATGAGTGATACTCAGAGTTCCCTGTATAACTTAGCCTGCAGCCTTGTGTCTTTATATGGTCACGGAACCCCTCAGTGACTTCTAATATCCTTATCATTTACAGTAGGGGGTACATTATCCCTTATAGTACATGAGTGATACTCAGAGTTCCCTGTATAACTCAGCCTGCAGCCTTGTGCCTTTATATGATCACAGAACAACCCCGCAGTAGTTCTGTATAAAATAGAAGATAAATGCCAGGGTGCCAATAAAGAGAAAATGAAGATCAAGTGACCAGACCCTCTAAAAACCTAGGGAAGGCTAAGCCCAAACCTAATTGACAAAAAAAAGTACAAGAAAAAGCTTTACCGACTGTTTTTCCCTTCAAATTGGTAATCCTGGTCCTGCCACAAGGGGATTGGCTGGTCTTGGAGGAAGAAATGTGTCACTTCCTGCAGACAAGCCAATCCCATTAGCGGTGAGGAACTTGCATTGCATTCATCTTGCCAATATTCTGGGGTCATTACACATGAATGTTGTACTTTGGTGTTTAGTTATTCAGGCACAGGATCCACGTGCAGCATAATAATAACTAGAGAGGTACATTTCCTGAAGAAAATGTGAGTGGTGCTTGCCGTGGCAAAACTCAGGCCCAAATCTGATTGGCTGTTGTTGCCCCGCCCCTTTTTTTCCTAATTGTGAACCACAGTCACTCAGTGACTAACATACCAAAGTTTGGGAATGCTGTCATTTAATGTGTAAAAATGGCAGCATTTCTATTTTTTTTCTATTGAAAATCAATGAATGAAATTTGATTGGTTGTTGGTGGCTCCGCCCACTTTTTCTAAACTTGAAGTGGAAACCCCCAGCGACCACATTTGTGATATTCAAGGTCCCTGACATCAATACTGAGAGAATGGCAGCCTTCTTAATTTTTCCCATTAAAACCAATCAAAGAAATCTGATTGGTTGGTTTTGGCTCCACCCACTTTTCTTAATTTTAATCCCAGTCCCCCAGTGACCAACTGTGCCAAGTTTGAGGACCCTGCCATTAACCGTCTAAGAGCGGCAGCAGTTTAAAATTTTCCTATTTAATTGAATGGCTGAAATTTGATTGGCTGTTGTAGACTCCACCCACTTTTTGTAAATTTTGGCTGCAGTCACCCAGTGACCCACGGTGCCAAGTTTGGGAGCTCTGGCTTTATTACTGTGAGAATTACAGCTGTTTACATTTTCTCATTGAAGTCAATAGGGAAAATCTGATTGGTTGTTTGCGGCTCCGCTCACTTTTTTGGGTCCCCAAAATAGGACAGAAAAGTCACAACACCCCATTCCCGAATAAGCTGAACGGTTTGACACCTCATTCATGGGTCTGCGACAAACTAATTATTCGATAAATTCCCCATTATAAGTCAATGGGGCAAATTTGGGGACCTCTCCTGCCCCGGGGTAAAACTTATACCCTCGTGTGGGGTATCATCTGACACAGGTCGCAAACCTCTTCAAATGTGGTAAATTTAACGTTTCTACAAGATTCCCTCTCTGCGCTAGAATCCGTCAAAAGTTGGCCTCAATGTTAATCTATCCCCTTAGAAAAGTCATACCACCCCATTCCCGATTAAGCCGCATGATTTGACACCTCATTCATGGGTCTAGGACAAACGGTGCGGGACTAGTTACGCGCCAAACTTTCATACGGAAGAAGAATAAAAATAAGTTTGCAAGATAACAGTAGTGATGCTTTGCTTCGCAAGCACCACTAATTATACATGTAACTGTCCTGGCAGATTTTTGGGAGCATTCTACATGAAATATGCAGCTTTGCTTCGTATTGATCCTACTTTGCAATATTAGTACATACCTCCCAACATTTTGGAAATAAAAAGAGGGACAAAAAAGTTGCTGCGCGATGTTTCCCCAAGAGACCTGCTTATCTTATATTGTTACAATTACTTATTTGCTTATCTGAAATTGTTACAAATGTATTTTATCTACTATTGTGGCTGTTCTGGGCTCTCTGGCAAAAGCCAATTAAGTTAGAAACTCTGTTTCTTTTTTTGACTGTTCAGTGCAGAGAAAATCTGGACTTTCCAGTACAAATGAGGGACTGCGGATTGAGCTGCCATAAGAGGGACTGTCCCTCTAAAAACGGGACAGTATTTAATGGAATTAAATGTGCTTTTATCAGAGCTTGTTTTGTGTAACTAGACATAATATTGCTATTACATATATCTAGCAATGTCTTCTGGGGGATTTTATAAAAAGAGGTCAATGGAGTTGTTTGTGAAGGAGTCCGTCACCCAAATTCACTGCCTAAACTCAACCATCACTAATCATGTGACCAGAGAGCTTTCCTTCATCACAGCAGCTCCGGCCTTCACTTCAGGTAGGAATTCACAATCCAGGAGTAAAGAAACAAATCGCTTGTCCCTCCCAGGGTTGTCAGGTCTAATTTTCAAAACCAGCCCAAAACTAGCCAAGGGGCACTTCAAAAGTAGCCCAAATATTGCACAATATGTGCAGAGAAAATACGTCTAAAAAATAAATGAAAATACCCCTTTTTCAAATTTTTCCATGAAGCAAAATGGGACAGATTCACCCGTCGCCAGGGGCATAAGGGCCCAGGAGGTATAGGGGTCCCTAATACATATACAATTTCACTAAATATTAGGGATGCACCGAATCCACTATTTTGGATTCGGCCGAACCCCCGAATCCTTTGCGAGAGATTCGGCCGAATACTGAACCGAATCCTAATTTGCAGTGGAAGGGGAAAACATATTTTACTTCCTTGTTTTGTGACAAAAAGTCACGTGATTTTCCTCCCTGCCCCTAATTTACATATGCAAATTTGGATTCGGTGTGGCCGGGCAGAAGGATTCGGCCGAATCCGAATCCTGCTGAAAAATGCCGAATCCTGGCCGAATCCCGAACCGAACCCTGGATTCGGTGCATCCCTACTAAATATTGGTAAAACAGCTCAACCTCTAGACATTTCGGTCACCAGCAGAATTTTGCTCCAAAAATGTCTGAAATTGAGGAAAGTCACCAGAAAACGTGAGAATGCTTAAGAGTGGCGGGACACTGGGGTACAGAGGCCAAAATCTGGCAACTCACGACTTCTACACAAGTCAGTCCCACTGCATGCTGGGTATTGTAGTCTTACATTCAACTTGGCAGTCGGCAACTTGTTAAACAAAAACTACATTACCCAACATGCATCGGGAGCTAACGTAACTGGAGTCGGGCGGGCCCTGGTGCGGGAGGTGCCGCCGGGCCCCCACCCCCCTCCGTACCTGATTATTTTAACCGAAATCGACCGATGCGGCCGGAAATCAGCAGTGCGCGAGCTGCAGGGGGGCCCTGAGGGGGTACGGGCCCTGGCCCAATTGCACCCCCTGCTCCCCCGGTAGTTCCACCCCTGATCGGGAGACTTGGCACATTAGGGCAAGAAAAAGCTTTGGCTGGTTTCCAAAATGCAAACTAGCCAAAGGCCCAAAAAGTAGCCCAAATCGGTACCTTGGTTAGTTAGTGCTTTCAAAACCCACCTGGGCTTTAAATTAGTAGCCCAATTTGGTTGGAAAACTGCCAACCTGGCAACCCCAGTCCTGCCTAAAATAACCTGGGAACAGGAAGTACTTCTGCTTTTTCCCTTCAGAGTATAAAGTCCCCGCCCTGCCACTAGGGGATTGGCTAGTCTGCAGGAAGTGTCACATTTCTTCCTCCAAGTCCAGCCAATCCCCTTGTGACAGGATCGGGACTGGGAAGGTTTAGTTTGTGTCAGTCACATTTTAGCTTTTGTCTCATTGAATATTAAACCTTCAGCAGTGACTGTACATGGCAGCACTGGGATATTCCTTAAATTAATAATAACTGAGAGACACAGTGGTGAAAAAAGAAACGTGTGTGTTTCCAGGCACATTCCACCATAGCAACCAATATGTAACCATGGCAAACAGTTCCCAATAGCACTGGTTGATGGGAAATGTCCTTCACAAGGGATCATGTGACAACATACAGGGAATAACAGAATATTATATTAGGATATATATATATAGTGTTTATGGAACGCACAAGCTTAAGCCAAAAACTCAACCTGGGTGCTAATCCAGGAAAAATAATGTATAGATGCAAAAACAACAGCACTCCTAGGAAATTTCCAACACCAGTATATGTAACGCAGAATAAAAAATAGGTTTATTAATTCCAATGTTTCAGTTTCGTATTTCTTCCCTGATGAAAGTTCCGATACGGAACTGAAACAATAGAATTAATAAAAATATATATATATATATATATATATATATATATATATATTTTTGCTTTACATTTACTCGTGTAGGAAATTTCCTAGGAGTGCTGCAGGTTATATATATATAAATATAAGGACAGTGGAAGCCACAAGACATGACCAATAAAATCAATGGGGAAAAACTGAAATAGATCTGGGTGGGACAGAGACACAGGGCGGGACTAAATTAGGCTCAAGCAAAAAAAGGTGCAAGAAATGCATTACAGGCAGCACCGCCTACAACTAGTGATTCTATAGTGTCCCACCTGCTGAATTCAACTCCTCTGTGTATTAAACTATGTCTTTCCTTGTGTATAATGTCCCCCCAGTATCTGTAGCCACGGCCTTTCACTGATTATTATTATCATTACTCTTGTTACTACTATTATTATTATTACTCTTATTATCATTATTATTATTACTATTATTATTATTACTATTGTTACTAGTATTAATACTCTTATTATCATTATTATTATCATTATTTCTATTATTATTATCATTACTATTGTTACTAGTATTATTATTATTACTACTATTATTGCTATTATTATTATTCTCATTATTATTACTATTATTATTATCATTACTATTGTAATTATTATTGCTATTATTATTATTCTCATTATTATTACTATTATCATTACTATTGTTATTATTATTACTATTATTGCTATTATTTTTATTCTCATTATTATTACTATTATTAGTATAATTACTATTGTTATTATTATTACTATTATTGCTATTATTATTATCATTATTTTTTATTATTATTATTATTATTATTATCATTATTATTATTATTACTATTATTATTATCATTACTATTGTTATTATTACTATTATTGCTATTATTATTATCATTACTATTGTTATTATTATTACTACTATTATTGCTATTATTATTATCATTATTATTACTATTATTAGTATCATTACTATTGTTATCATTATTACTATTATTGCTATTATCATTATTATTATTATCATTATCATTACTATTGTTATTATTATTACTATTATTATTATCATCATCATCACTATTATTGCTATTATTACTATTATTAGTATCATTACTATTATTGCTATTATTATTATTACTATTATTATGCGTGTGATATGTTGGCCAGTCAGTAGTCAGTCTGTGCTGCTGGTGGTGCCAGTGTATTCAGTGATTTTGTTGAATAATGTGCTATAAATGTTGCTAAATAAATAGATTATGAGCCGGGGATGCCTTTAGCCCAGGAGGGCTCACACTTTACTAATGTGGCATCTACTCTTAGCGATGTCGTCCCATTATGATCTACAGCCATAAAAGTATTGTTAGTATTCTGTTCCATGGAAAATAATGTACATGAGAAAATGTGTCTGGCTAACAAACAACTATTTCTTATGTAGCCATAACAAATAATAGTAATAAATATTGGAATGAAAAGAATGAAACAGGAGGCTGATATAGACAAGCTGTTTGTTTACAGAGTCTTGAGATCTACTGATCTACTGCCCCACGCTCTCATGCACTAGAAGCGCAGACATCGCACAACAGCGCCCCCATGTGGCAGAGTCTGATAGAAACTTTGCATTAAGACTGTTCATGTAACTATTACCTGGTTGCTAGGTTCTGTCACCTTGACAACATGATAAAAAAAAAGCTAAGCTATGAGGTTCATTAGCTTGAAATGCCAATAGCTGTATAATACCTAATAAATGTTAACTTACCCTTTACATGACTTCTAGTTCATTCTGTGACAGAGCGACTTACCTGATTTCTGGGTTTGAGAGTCACAAAGTGCCCCTGTTTCCCCTCAGTGACTGGACCCCATTTCTCTGTATCAGGAAGAGAAAAGGAATATCAGTCACATGGTGCTCAGTGGGATGCTGGATGAGCATGCTGGGAAATGAAGTCTTTCTGTCACTTTACTCTTATGCACCACCAGGGCCATAAAACTACATGTTCCAGAATGCCTTGCAACAGGGGAGAGATGTGAGTTGCAGCCAATCCCAGGCTCTGTCCCCGCCCATCAGTATAGAATGGAGCAGCTGATTGGCTAAATCACAGGCAGTTTGATCCCAGCTCCTTCTCTGGTTCCTTTCCAGTTCTATTTATTACTGGGATTAGCACCCACTTCTGTCCGTCTCAGAGTGGAAATAATGTTCTGTGAATGTTCCTTTATGTAATGATAACAATGTTTCATGTTTATAAACAGGAAGAAAAGCCACAAATCTTAATTCTGTAATAGTGTGTTGTCTGCCCAAAATTCTCCCCATTGACCTTTATATGTGCCCTTAATATTAATATTAATTATCAATAATTAATATTCCTTATATGAACCTTTCAACTTTAGCTTCAGTCTTATCATCCTTATTTACATAAATCTTGTTCCTTTCTATGTTTCAGCTTCTTTCCCCTCTCCGTTCCTAACAGCATCACTGTTTTCATTAAAGGGGTTGTTCACCTTTAAAGTAACTGTTAGTATGATGTAGAGAGGGATATTCTGAGACAATTTGCAATTGGTTTTCATTTTTCATTATTTGTGGTTTTTGACTTATTTATCTTTTTATTCAGCAGCTCTCCAGTTTGCAATTTCAGCCGTCTGGTCGCTAGGGTCCACTTTATCCTAGCAACCATGCATTGATTTGAATAAGAGACTGGAATATGAATAGGAGAGGCCTAAATAGAAAGATGAGGAATAAAAAAAGCAGCAATAACAATACATTTGTAGCCTTACAGAGCATTTGTTTTTTAGATGGGGTCAGTGACCCGCATTTGAAACCTGGAAAGAGTGACAAGAAGAAGGCAAATAGTTAAAAAACTATACAAAATGAAGACCAATTGAAAAGTAGCCATTGCATAACATACTAAACATTAACTTAAAGATGAACAATCCCTTTAACAATGTAACAATGTAAATTAGTGACTATCTAGAGGAAGAGTAGCGGAATGGGCCACAGCAGCTACAAATGGCTACAATATGGCTGCAAATGGCTACAATAGGGCAGACAGGAGAGCAGAGGATGAAGTCCCATTAGGGTACAATAGGATGAAACTAGAAGAGCAGAGACTGGAGGCAGAGGAGGCAGAGATTTAGGATCACAAGGTTGAAGCAGGTCCACAGCTCCAGAGTAGCGAACTAACTTTAAAAACAAGGTCCTCCACCAAAAAATCCAAAAAAGGGCCAAGTGCAAACAGTTCCTGTTGAGAGGAACCCCAGGGATGGAACTAGGGGGAGGCAGAAGAGGCACCTGCCTGGGGTGCCAAGAATAGGGGGGCGTTAGGTACCTCTTAAATTGTGCACAAAACCAACCCATTCCAGATCAACTCAATGGGAACTTCATAGACCAACTGTTGTTTCCTTCTTGTGGCCCTTACCCTTAAAGACTATAGATGATAAATCAAAGGTAGAACATTTCCCAGAATACTCTAGTAGTCCATACACATTATTTGGTTGTAAGAGAATTTTGTGATCTGAAATGACCCCATCAGAGTCTTTGATGATCGATATGAAACTTGTGCCAAGGAAATGGAATCCAGAATATCAGAGAACGAGGGGCTGTCGGTTCAGGAAAAACTCAGATCTGAGAGAAACCTGGAATGAAACAGCAGAGAAATGGGAATCAAGGAAAGGGCAACTGTATTCCAAACGGTTTCCAACATGAATATAGGGTTGCAGTCATGGTGTGCACTAATAATAAGAGTAAAATTTATTCCTAAAACTAACAAGCAAATAATTTCCCTTATCACTTTCTCCACTTCTTCTTGATGAGAGAAGTGCAAGTTCTGAGGGCCAGCTGGAAAGCTTGGTCAGTCTACAGAGGGATTAAAGGGTTCCACTTACAACCTGAGCAGAACATTGAGTTTCATAGGGTTTCTCTTCATCCACGACAAGCTAGTTGCTCAGGGGTTTGGCAATCATTCCTTCTTCACCATCACAGGCTGCTTTGGGGTTGACATTAGAAGGTTCTCCTAAAACCCAGAAGAGGTTCTGATTCCTGTGGATGAGGTGTTCAAAGTGTGTACAGCGGATCTTGGTTCTTGGGTCACCCACCTTTTTGCATCTCTTCTACTGTATCCCCTGAGTGTCCCCAATCTTTCAGTGGGGTGAGGGTTCAGGCGGGAAGAAGAAGATTTAAAGAAATGTTGAGTCTTGACATATTTTATAGCTCTATGATTTTTTACATTCATTTTATGGCCTCCCATCCAAACTGTAATGTAAGGGGTTGGGGTGCAATGGTTGGATCTCCTCATTGTTTTTCTTTTCAATTGAGTGTTGGTCAGTGCCAAGGCCAGTCCACTACCGACTCCAAATAAGATAAGAGATTATTAGGGTTTAGTGATTTCTTGACCCAACATTAACATTTTCCCCATTCCATGTGGCACTGGTTAAACTGTGGTTTTTTTCATGCACTCCTGAAGCCCAATATTTGGCCAGGGCCCCCTTGCCAAACCCTAGGAGGGTTATACATATGTGAAGACACTGTTGTACCAGACATTCAGCCAAGTCCCAAGCATTTCTAGTGCAACATGTATGGGCCCACCTCAAATCTTGTTCTAATTCTACTTCAAGCTGGACTTCTAGGAAAGCAAATAGTCATTCTTCCCAAATATTTCCCTAACGGCCTTCAGACTGGGCACCCCAAGCCTCTGAGTCCTCCTAATGGGAACCTCTAGTGTGTCCCTAGGACATGTCCAGTTGTGTTGTTGACTTTCTTATTGGCGTGTAAGTTCCAGTGTTCCAAGAATCCCAGTAGGACTTACTCTCCTGGGATGTTCATCTCTTGGTCTTCATGGAGCAGAAAAGCAGGTGTCAATGCAACGTTCATGAGATGAGTGAGATGAGAAATGTGGTACAATTCTATCCACTGAATTGTTACTGGTTTATAAGGAATCTGTTGGAGATCTATGTGCAATAATGCTATTAAAGTGATTTTTATTTCATTACAATGACTGCCATGCATCTATATAATAGGGTGGGTGTTTCCTATAGTACTTACTTATACAGGGGGCAGATGATAAAAAAACAAAGTCACCCAAAGAGGTCAGTTTTGATGTTGATGTCTGAGGGCAAAAACAAATGTCCTGGAGGAGCCACATCCAGCCCTCACGCCTCCAGATGGACAGCCCTGCACTAGAATATTTTCTACACGAGATAAACTTACTTTTTGGGGCTGATTCATTGTATTATTTTTGCTTATTCCCACAGTCACTAGTCTGGCCACAAGTTCACTGTATGCCAAGCAGAGTAAGAAAACTGATCTGACGTGGGAGAGGTTTGTGGTTGAGTTGAGAGCAGCCGCCGGAGAGAGAACAGGTGTCTGTGGCCCCAGAGGTGCTCCATTAATGATGAGACTAGTCTCAAAGTAATTTAGATCTTCATACCTTAAGTCTACTAGAAAATCATATAAACATTATGGGGCCCATTCACTAAGTTCGAGTGAAGGAATAGAAGAAAAAATACTTTGAATTTCGAAGTGTTTTTTTGGCTACTTCGACCATCGAATGGGCTACTTCAACCTTCGACTTCGAATCGAATGATTCGAACTAAAAATCGTTCGACTATTCGACCATTCGATAGTCGAAGTACTGTCTCTTTAAGAAAAAACTTTGACCCCCTAGTTCGCCACCTAAAAGCTACCAAACTCAATGTTAGCCTATGGGGAAGGTCCCCATAGGCTTTGCTATCTTTTTATGGTCGAAGGATAATCCTTCGATCGTTGGATTAAAATCGAAGGAATAATCGTTAAATCGAACGATTTAATCGTTCGATCGAACGATTATTCCTTCGATCGTTCGATTGAAGTATTTGCGCAAAATCCTTCGACTTCCTTATTCGAAGTCGAAGGATTTTCATTCCCCAGTCGAATATCGAACCCTCGATATTCGACCCTTGATGAATTTGCCCCTATATAAACCCTGGTTGGCTGGTTTTGCCTCCAATAAGTATTAATTATATCTTAGTTGGGATCAAGTACAAGCGACTGTTTTATTATTACAGAGAAAAAGAGAATCATTATTTCAAATTTGGATTATTTGGATAAAATGGAGTCAATGGGAGATGGCCTTTCTGTAATTCGGAGCTTTCTGGATAATGGACCCCATCCCTGTACAAGAAATCACAGTTGACAGAAGAGAAGACCCACAGAAGTGATTGATACAATATTCTGTCTGTCCAACCAGAACGGGTTCAAATGAGACGGCACAGTGACAAGTGACATAAATACAAATACAAGGAAAGCCTCTTCCATTAGTCTGGATCACACGTTTTATCAAACAGGAGAAACCTTTACATGTAACTTAATGAATAGAAGCTTGGGTGAATGAATAGAGGGTAAAAAAGCTCGAATTTCGAGTCGTTTTTTGTGCTCCTCGACTATCGAATTGGCGTAAATTCGCCTGAGTAGAATGATTCGAATTGATCGAGCGCAAAAACGCTGTCTGCGACTATTTCGCCATACGATAGTCGAAGTACTGTCTCTTTTAAAAATACTTCGACTGCCTACTTCGCCACCTAAACCTACCGAATTGCTTTAAAGCCTATGGGAAAGTCCCATAGGCTTGTTTTCCAGGTTTTTGATCGAATAAAAAGGCATTCGATCGAATGAAAATCCTTCGAGCGAATATTCGATCGAGCGCCTATTCGCCTGGCGAATATTCGCCAATTCGACTATTCGCCAGCGGGTAAATTCGCCCGAATTGCCTATTCGATTATATTCGATTCTATTCCCCAGTCGAATTTCGAGGGATTTAACCCCTCGAAATTTGACCCTTGATGAATTTGCCCCCAAATCTTTTAGAAAGAAACACTGTAATTTCTTGTGCTTCCGGGGCCTTTTTTCATGTATTGCTACCCATCCATTGACACGAGATTATGGGGAGTCTGTAACTGTAGGAGGCCTGGGGGAGAAGTGACCCCAATAATCTGACAGCATTATCAGTTCCAAGCTGGAAATATACAGAAGAAGAAGGCAAATTATTTAGTAAACATACAAATCTGGTTATAACAAACTAAAGGTTCATACAAAGCTGAACTTCCCCTTTAACATCACTCATGGGGCCCTTTATTTACTGACACGGAGACTGGGGGCTTAGAGTGAAACCAATAATTAACAGCAATAAAGGTCAATACAGAGAAATCTAATAATTACTCTCCTGTCTCCCAACATATTGTCTGTGTCCTACAAATAGGGGGCGCTAGAGTCCATAACAAAGGGGCCTATTTATCAAGCTGTGCAAAGGGTCAACACCAGAGAAATAAGCCATGAAAATAAGTTTCCTCAAATAAAGGCTGCAGGGTGTCCAGCTTAAAAGCTAGTAAGGGGGAGATTTGGGGTGAGTGCTTATTTGTGCCCTGGGTACGCCTGGAACTATAGCAGGATGACTGTTACCCCAATGTTTCTATATATCTGTAACCTTGTTATGAGCTAAGGGGGCCCAGTCTGAAGGTCAGTTAGGGGGAGATTTGGGGTGAGTGTTTTTTTTGTACCCTGGGTACCCCTGGAACTATAGCAGGGTGACACCCCAATGTTTCTATATATCTGTAACCTTGTTATGAGCTAAGGAAGGCCCAGCCTGAAGGCCAGTTAGGGGGAGATTTGGGGTGAGTGTTTATTTGTACCCTGGGTCCCCCTGGAACTATAGCAGGGTGACACCCCAATGTTTCTATATATCTGTAACCTTGTTATGAGCTAAGGGGGCCCAGTCTGAAGGCCAGTTAGGGGGAGATTTGGGGTGAGGTGAGTGATTATTTGTACCCTGGGTACCCCTGGAACTATAGCAATGTTTCTATATAACACTAAGCTATATCTATAAGAGACCAAGATTAGTTTAATAAGTTGGTATAAAAAGACTTTGTTAGAAGTCAGTGGGATCAGTCTGTTGAAAATAAAAGGTCGGCTCTAGAGGCCTCTGTTCTGTCTCCTCTGCATTTGGTGCCTTGAAACTCATGAGATTTACTGCTGATCCTCAACTTTTATCTTAGCACAAAAGTCAAATATTACCTGTCAACATTTCGGCACAAGGTTATATAAGTGGCAAACCTTTGAGTCGTGGCCCAGCCAGTTCCACCTTATTGGTTTGGGTGAGTGTTCTCATAATCCAGTTTTTCAACTGCCCAACCCTCGTGACTTTCCATTCATCAGGCTTGAATTGAGCCCGTCCTACATTATTATCCAGTCCCACAGATACAGCTTCCATTGTTATTCCATGGCTGGACTTCATTCACATACCTCTCTGGTGCTGAAAAGGGACAGTAATGAAATAAAGAAAGTACAGAGAAGAGCGACTAAGCTGATAAAGGGAATGGAAGGGATCAGTTATGGGGAAAGGCAAGTTTGGATTGTTTGCACTGGAGTAGAGACAGTTAATGGGGATATGATCACTATATATAAATATATAAGGGGGATATGATCACTATATATAAATATATAAGGGCGATATGATGACTATATATAAATATATAAGGGGATATGATCACTATATATAAATATATAAGGGGGATATGATCACTATATATAAATATATAAGGGCGATATGATGACTATATATAAATATATAAGGGGATATGATCACTATATATAAATATATAAGGGGGATATGATCACTATATATAAATATATAAGGGGATATGATCACTATATATAAATATATAAGGGGGATATGATCACTATATATAAATATATAAGGGGATATGATCACTATATATAATATATAGGGGATATGATCATATATAAATATAAAGGGGGATATGATCGCTATATATAAATATATAAGGGGATATGATCACTATATATAAATATATAATGGGAATATGATCGCTATATATAAATATATATAAGGGGATATGATCACTATTTATAAATATATAAGGGGGATATGATCACTATATATAAATATATAAGGGGAATATGATCACTTAAATAAATATATAATGGGGATATGATCACTATATATAAATATAAAAGGTGATATGATCACTGTATGTAAATATATAAGAGGGATATGATCACTATATATAAATATATAAGGGGATATGATCACTATATATAAATATATAAGAGGGATATGATCAATATATATAAATATATAAGGGGGATATGATCACTATATATAAATATTAAGGGGATATGATCACTATATATAAATATATAAGGGGGATATGATCACTATATATAATATATATGGGGATATGATCACTATATATAAACATATAAGGGGGATATGATCACTATATATAAATATATAAGGGGGATATGATCACTATATATAAATATATAAGGGGGATATGATCACTATATATAAATATATAAGGGGATATGATCACTATATATAAATATATAAGGGGGATATGATCACTATATATAAATATATAAGGGGGATATGATCACTATATATAAATATATAAGGGGATATGATCACTATATATAAATATATAAGGGGGATATGATTACTATATATAAATATATAAAGGGGATATGATCACTATATATAAATATATAAGGGACATATGATCAATATATATATATAAATATATAAGGGGATATGATCAATATGTATAAATATATAAGGGGATATGATCACTATATATAAATATATAAGGGGGATATGATCACTATATATAAATATATAAGGGGCATATGATCACTATATATAAATATATAAGGGGGATATGATCACTATATATATAAATATATAAGGGGATATGATGACTATAAATAAATATATAAGGGGGATATGATCACTATATATAAATATAAAAGGTGATATGATCACTATATATAAATATATAAGGGGATATGATCACTATATATAAATATATAAGAGGAATATGATCGCTATATATAAATATATATAAGGGGATTTGATCACTATATATAAATATATAAGGGGGATATGATCACTATACATAAATATATAAGGGGATATGATCACTATATATAAATATAAAAGGGGATATGATCACTATATATAAATATATAAGAGGGATATGATCACTATATATAAATATTTAAGGGGATATGATCACTATATATAAATATATAAGGGGACATGATCACTATATATAAATATATAAGGGGATATGATCACTATATATAAATATACAAGGGGGGATATGATCACTATATATAAATATATAAGGGGATATGATCACTATATATAAATATACAAGGGGGGACAGTAATGAAATAGAGAAAGTACAGAGAAAAGCGACTATACTGATAAAGGGAATGGAAGGGATCAGTTATGGGGAAAGATTGGGTAAGATGAGATTCGGAAAGGAGGTTCCATGTTAAGGAGGGAACGGGTTGTTACAGGGAGAGTTGAGAAGTTGTGGGAATCAGTTGTACAGACAGATACATTAGAGAGGTACAAGGAAGGGTCGGATGCCTTTTTAGCGAGTGGCTGATATTCAGGTGACATCTGCTTATGGATGAAACCAGTTGTGTGACTAGGTATAAGGAAATATATCAGGTTACAATATGTTTCTTTACAATGAAGTAATGACGTGCCCCTTGCGTCTGCCCCATTGTCTCTGTATTGTATCAGACCTGACTATAGAGATACACCTGACTCTCTGATTTAATGGGAAACTACTTATAAATAGAATATACATTATATCTTATATTACTCAATATATATTCAAAATATTCAGTAAAACCCATTTGCCAAAGAGTCACTTCTCTGCCAGTTTGTATTTATCAGTATTAGTAGGAGCTGCCATACTGTTAAATATATTTATATATAGTGAAATATGCCCCAGAAATGCCATTTAACCACTACCCCCAGTGCCAGAATGTGCCATGGAGCAGAAACACATTATTATAGTACTCTGCACCTACTGTAATGAACTATAAATCCCAGCATACACTTGGCTGTCTGAGAATACTGGGAATTTCCTCATTGGCCACTGAAGACACAAGGGAGGGGATTGGTGCTGGGAAAGACCCTGGAGTCTCGGAACCCCATGTTTATAACTCCCTGAACCCAGTGATATATACAGGTGTAATGAGTTGGGGTACAGCATATTTTATTTATAATGGTAGCAGCATGTCATCCTGGATATGGGGAAGTCCTTAAAGGGGAAGTAAAGCTTCACAAACCTTAGGGCTATTGTTAGAATCCCATGCTAGTATTATATATATCATTGATGTAGATATGAGAGGCGCTGTTCTATTGCTGCCTAGGGAAGGCATTGGATTCTACCAACAGGTGAAAAGTGGTACTGCAGCCTTTAAAGCCTCTGGACTTTTCCTGCAATAATTCTTCTTTCCCATTAAATGAAATAAGACACAGGCATTGGGTACATAGTTGTAGAAGAACAAGTCTCCCTTAGGTACCAGGCAGCTCAGTTCTGCACCTATAAATACATATACACTGTATATACACAGATAGTTCTGCACCTATATATATATATATATATATATATATAGTCAACTACAAGAGGTCCTCTGCACTCAACCCATTATCAATATATTTAAGACAACGACATTTTTAAGACAACGACATTTTGTGCATACTGCTACTAAACCTTCCCTTGTTTTTTTATATATATATATATACTGTATTACAGACAGTTCTGAAATCCCACCCAGTCTAACTGTGAGTGACATTTCAGGTTGGGTGAGTCCTGTTGCCATAGGGACATGGTGATGACATAGGAGGCTGGGCGGGGCTTAGCTCACCTGGCCCAGGTATTGCTGTGTGTGTGTGTCGTGCGCCTTTGCTGGAAGAGAAACAAACTGAGCTCCAGGGACCTCCACTCACCCTCCTTCCTATGAAGTTTCCCTCAGAGCAATGGAGTGAGGGGCTACAGAAGGGAGACCCCCCAGGAGCACAAATGCAGAATTATGGGAACGAGGGGGGAGAGGGGGCAGCAAGTCCAGACACAGCCCAGGTAAGTCAATGGGAGACTGGGGGAGGGGCGGGAATGAATGGGGAACAGACATAACCAACTGCTGCTGATTCTGATTCTGCCCCAACATTTACCCCCCAGACAGTTGGAACAATGAGAGAGAGAATGAGAGAGAGAGAGAGAATGAGACAGAGGTGAAGAGAATCAGAGAGAGAAAGAAAATGAGAGAGAGAGAGAGAGAGAGAGAATGAGAGAGAGAGAGAATGAGAGAGAGAGAGAGAATGAGAGAGAGAATGAGACAGGTGAAGAGAATGAGAGAGAGAGAATGAGACAGAAGAGAGAGGGAAAGAGATGATGGTAAAGAGAAAGACTATGAGTTAGAAGAGAGAATGAGAGAGGGAAAGAGAATCATAGAGAGAGAGAGAATGACAGACTGAAAGAGAATCAGATCGAGAAAGAGAGAATGAGAGACTGAGAGAGGGAAAGAGAATCAGAAATAGCGAGAATGAGACAGAAGAGAGAGGGAGGGAAAGAGACAGGAGAGAGAGAATGAGAGAGGGAAAGAGAATGAGAGAGAATGAGACAGAAGAGAGAGGGAGGGAAAGAGACAGAGGTAAAGAGAATGAGAGAGAGACAGAAGGAAATAGAGTTTGAGACAGTGAGTGAGAAAACAAGCAGATGTGACAGACAGAAATGAGAAGCCCAGTGAGAGACAGACCAAGAGAGAGGGAATGAGAGGGGTTTGGGGGGCCCAGCAGTTAAAATGTAATCATTGAGGAATCACTTCTCCCACACGGTGTGTAACGTTGTATCTATTGTTGTATAGGCCCCGGAGCCCAGAACATTCATTCTCTGTGTATGTACATGTGAGCGGGAGCTGCCATACAGGTTGCAGTCTAATGAGAGGAGTATAGGGGTCAGTCAGTGTCATGTGTGGATTACACTTGGGTGTGTGATACATGTCTGTGAGTCTGTACATGAAGAGGATCCGCCTGTCCCTACAGGGCTATAAATAAGCTGCTATAAGTGGCAGTTTGGGTGCAACCGCTTCCTCATTTAGCTCTTTGTGCAGGGAGAAACCTTGAGCCGGCAGGGGGGGGTATTAAAGGGCATATTTTCTATAAACACAGAAGCTGCACTTGCTGTGACTCGCACGACCCACTGGGCTGAACAGAACACACTGCTCTCGGCCCCGACCCAGTTATAGTCAGAAACCCTGGGGTTTTAGCATCTAATATCCTGCTGAACTACACCTTTCTGTCAGGGGATGCTGGGAAATGTAGTTCTGGCACAGCTGGAAGGACTGAATGGATGTGTCATTAACCCAGTGCTGCAGGCAATAATCCCGCCCCTCCGTGCGTAATATAATATAATAGGCCGGGAATCTTGGAACTGCCCTATCACAGCGCAATTAATAATTATCATTCCAGTCATTAACCTTTAAAGAATCCATCTGCCCAAATGATAAACAAGGAAAGGTTGAGTTATAAATAAATGTCTCCTGCTCTTCCCTTCACTGCTTGTCTGACTACAGAAACAATATAGCAAGTCTCCTCCAGCCAACACCCCTCCTTTTCCAATGCTGCTTGTTACAGTTACAATGTGTGATGTCTACTCTGCTTGCTTTAGGGTTGCTAGTATAACTGGCCCTAGCAACCAGACAGATCTGTACATTCTTGTCCCGCTGAAACTCAGGGTGAAGGAGGAGTTAGAGGGTAAATAAACCTGTACAGATGCAGTAACACAGGGGTGTAGGTTTCCTGTCCATTGCATAATTGAATATAAGTGGAAGCTGCCATACTGGGAATGTGGTGGGAATTCGGGTCCAGACTAGGAAGCGTTTCTGGGTGTGGCTGGTTCTGTGCTTGGATTCCAGTGTCCCTATGGGCTGGAGTCAGAATAAAGTGAATTTCCAGGGAAGTCTTTGTGCTGCCGGGAGGGAGTGGAAATGTTCCAGGAATCAGCTCAGCGCTGACAGATAGAGAAGCTGCACCTCCTTGTTCCAGGATTTCTGGGGATTTTAACCCTTCCAGTGACCAGTTCAGGTGGGTCAGTGACTCCCGTGGGTGTGTAATTGTGTTGCACAAGTGTCGTCTGAACAACCCGAGGCAAATCGGGGGTCCCACAAAGTGTCAGGATTAAGGTTTTGGACCAGAAACAAATTCACAAAAACAAACTGTCAGGTTTATGCGTTTGATACAAAATATCCCAGAGAATAAGATTTGTTATTGGGCCACATGAGGGAATTGGCCCAGGGGCCGACCAGTTCTCAGGCAAGTACAATGTAACATTGCTGAAGCAGCCGTTAGATCCTGGGGGGGCCATGCCCTCTGTTCCCCAAATCTGGGACCCCGGTCACTGCTGTGAGACACAATGGGGACAGCCCCCCAATTTAACAACTCCTTTCTCCAATTAATCCAGTCAGTGATTTCTGGCCTTGGAGTATATGGGCCCTTTTATTGGGTGTCTCAGTCTGGTGGGGGGGACTGCACCCCACAAATCAGGGGTTACACTGGACCATAGCACCTCCTATACTGGGAATAACATTGGGAGACTCAGGGAATGGGTGAGATTTCAGCAGAAATGGGAACTTGATAAATGAACATTTCTGAACCTCATTTATATATAAATATGGGGGTGACGGGATGAGCCCCCAAAATAACATCCCTGAGAAAGGGTGGGGGTTACTCTCTGATACAGATTTCAAGATGCTGCACCCCAAGAACCCCCACCTCTTGCTCCCGACCCCCCTTACCTGCCGTAGTGTGGGGCGCTGTTTGGTTTTGTGGGTTTTTTACGTTACTTTTGTATCCAAAAAATGTATTGATCTTATTGGGGGTTATTTTGAGTTTTACCCTCCTCTCCCTTTCCCAGGATGCCCCTGGATTAGAGTCTGGCATCTCCCAAGATGGGACCAACCTCCAAACCCAAAGATCCACCGAGCAGGCGCCCCCCACACCCTCTGGGCCAACTCGTGAGACCTGGGGAGGGAAGTACGAGTTCCTGCTCTCCTGTATTGGATATTGTGTGGGACTGGGCAATGTCTGGAGGTTCCCCTATCTCTGCTACCGTAATGGGGGAGGTGAGCTCCAAAATGTACTACCTGACATACTTCTGCCTTACTATTTGCTGTACTACAGCCTTACTGTTTGCTATACTAGAGCCTTACTATTTGCTATACTAGAGCTTTACTATTTGCTATACTAAAGCCTTACTATTTGCTATACTAGAGCCTTACTTTTTGCTATACTAGAGCCTTACTATTTGCTATACTAGAGCTTTACTATTTGCTATACTAAAGCCTTACTATTTGCTATACTAGAGCCTTACTATTTGCTATACTAGAGCCTTACTATTTGCTATACCACAGCCTTACTGTTTGCTATACCAGAGCCTTACTGTTTGTGCTATACTAGAGCCTTACTATTTGCTATACTAGAGCCTTACTATGTGCTATTCCACAGCCTTACTATTTGCTATACCACAGCCTTACTATTTGCTATACCACAGCCTTACTATTTGCTATAACACAGCCTTACTGTTTGCTATACTAGAGCTTTACTGTTTGCTATACTAGAGCCTTACTGTTTGCCATACTAGAGCCTTACTATTTGCTATATTAGAGTCTTACTGTTTGCTATACCAGAGCCTTACTATTTGCTATACTAGAGCCTTACTATTTGTTATACCACAGCCTTACAAATTGCAGTATTACAGCCTTACTATTTGCTATACTAGAGCCTTACTATTTGCTGTATTACAGCCCTACTACTCATACCCAGTTTGATATAGTCTTGCGCTACTGCTCATGCGCCACTCCTCTTATAGTTCTGCCATTCTGCTCAGACTCTGCTACTTACTGTACCTTGTCCTTGTTCTACCCCATTGCTTTTGTTATTGGTGCTGCCCAGTTCACAGACTGGGAGATACATGGACTCATTGCAGTTTGCTCTCTGTCCCTAGGAGCCTTCCTCATCCCTTACTCAATCATGCTGTTCTTCACTGGGCTCCCACTCTTCCTCATGGAGCTGAGTTTGGGCCAATATGGAGCCGCTGGACCCATAACAGTGTGGAAGTGTTGCCCCATCCTTAAAGGTACGACCAATAGACACAACTATGTACAAGTGCACCAGCAGTGGGACTAGTAGGAGTAGTAGGACACTGTCCGGTCAGTCTGTCCCCAGCCAAACCTACACCTTGACTCCTGTCTGTTTGGGGATCACTCAGTTTTGATTGGTCCTTTTCCTGATGGATCTGCATAGGTCCCTGTTGTGATTGGATCACTGGCCTGATACAAGATTATTTGACCCAAATCCTGGGCAGTTTTATCCGGCAAATCATGTTTATCATTAATATTATATAATATTTTCTTCCCTGTTCTCCTCTCACAATAACTTTATCTCCCTTAGGGATCGGCATCGGGATGCTCCTGGTATCGACTCTGGTCTCCCTTTATTATAACGTTATTATTGCCTGGACTTTCTTTTACCTGGGTCAGTCCTTCCAGAGCCCCCTGCCCTGGTCCTGTGAATCGCCCCTGTACTCCCAGCTCTGCCAGGTGAGGACAAATTGGGGGCTGTATAATGGCCCAGAGGGCACAATATTATCCCAAAGCCAAATAACTGCCCCCGGAGTATTACCCTTCTATTACTGGACACCAGTCATTCAGACCTTCCCACTGATCTTCAGCAGACGTGAGGCCAGGAATGGATTTGCACATTAGTACAGTGTGTAGTCACTACTATTGCTGCTCACTTTCCTGCACTGCTGGGCACAGTGTCTGATCTGAAATCTGTCTTTTTTGCAGAATGTCTCAAGCAATGGCTCAAAGTTCAGCGCAACAGAAGCCTTCTGGAAGTGAGTATAATAACAAGGAAAGTACACATTATGTATATGTATGTGTGTGTGAATACATATATAATACACAAAAGCCATGAATATCTTGTAAATTATATCCTTATAAACGGTGAGTAGTGATGTCATCAGTTATAAACGGTGAGTAGTGATGTAATTTCTGTCACATGACTCACTAAAATTTGTGTATTATAATTAATAAAGTACCCCCAGTTGTAAAATATGAGGAGGCCTTCGGCCTCGTGTTTTTATATGGTCATGAAACTCCTCGGTAACTTATAATATCCTTATATTTTACAAGAGGGGGTACTTTATTCACTATATATATGTGTGTATTTGCATTGCACATGGGCTATGCCCCACCCAGCCCTGGAATTAAGCTTCTTGCCCCTGTAAGCTGCCGTCACTGCTTTGAAGTCCCACCCACTGCTTCAGTTAAAGGGGAACTATAGTGAAAATTAAAATTTATTACAAGCTTCCTTATACTGAAATAAGAAACATTCTAAATATAATCATTTAAATATCAAGTTATCTTCACCATCCCTCTCTCAGAAACAGATGCCGAGAGAGGAATAGTGAAGATAAACTTGATTATTTCAAAAACAATGTAGAATATTTAATAGGTTGTATTTAGAAAGTTTCTTATTCCAGTAAGATGAAGATTACTGTTAAATTTTCATTTTTGCAATAGTTCCCCTTTAAAGACTTCTTGCTCCTCCCCCTGCTAACTGCCATTGTGTGTTCTGGTCCCACCCACTATTTCAGTTGCAGACTTCCTGCGCCGCCCCCTGTTAGCTTCCTTCAGAGTGTCCTAGTCCCATCCACTGCCCTCCCCTTATTGGGTTAAAGGAGAAGGAAATCCCCTGGGTGCAAAAACCCTCTTTTCCCAAGCGACCTTCTTCCTGCTTTGACCAGCGTTTCTGGCACATGCGCAGTAGGAGCATTTCACCGGTACGGATCTACTGCGCATGCGCCAAAAGTCACGAAGTTTTCGTGACTTTTGGCGCATGCGCAGTAGATCCGTACTGGCAAAATGCTCCTACTGCGCATGCGCCAAAAACGCCGGTCAAAGCAGGAAGAAGATCGCTTGGGAAAAGATGCCGTCTGTGAACTCCGTGGACTGGACCTGCGCAGAGGGGTAAGTAACAAGTTAGGGGCATTTGCCCAGTGGGACAGGTAGGCCAGGGGGGAGGAGGGAGGGGAAGCAACACAGGGGAGGGTTTTTGCGCCCACGGTGTTTCCTTCTCCTTTAAAGTCATTAGATGCCCCAACCTTTCTCTTTGGACTGGGGCTCCATGTAGAAAAATGAGGAGGTGCCTAACTGTCTCTTTCCATGTGACCTGCAGTGAGAAAGTCCTGGGAGTCGTGCACAGCAGTGGCCTGGATGACCCGGGTCCAGTCCGATGGGAATTGGCGCTGTGTTTGTTGGCAGCCTGGATCATCATCTTCCTCTGCATGCTGAAGGGCATCCATAGCTCTGGCAAGGTAAGTCCTCACTACCCCTCATCCCTGAGACCTACTCATTGGGGGGAGCTAGAGTCTGACTCACTATACATTTACTCCAGTAAATAAGAGAATAATGAACTAGAGCCAATTCGGCAGCACATAGTGTAAATGTCCATCTGTTACTCACATTGGGATAGTGATTTGGCTGATTTATGTGTAGGAGTGTTATATCCTATTCATTTCTGTACAGTGAGATAAAGGGACATTTAGCCCAACTGGGCCACATCTTAAGGTTCTGACACCAGCCCTTGCTCCAGACTGTAGACACAAGCAGAACTTCAGATTCCCAATACTTAAGTGATATCCTTTTCACCTGCAGGTTGTCTATTTCACTGCCACGTTCCCCTACTTTGTCATCATTGTGCTGCTTATAAGAGGGGCCACACTGGAAGGCTCCATAGATGGTGTGAAATTCTACCTGACAGCTGATTGGAAGAGACTACAAAGTGCTCAGGTATTGCATGCCCTCCCAATCCCCACTGATCATGGAATCACCCAATATCCATTGCCCTGAAACCCCATACCCAAACCACATCCAGTGGTGTAACTATAGAGGAAGCATTGCCATTGCAGGAGGGCCTGGATTTCTGGGTCTGCTCTACAGATATTGCCTCTCCCCCAGGGTTGCCGGTCTAATTTTCAAAACCAGCAAAAGTCGGCTACAAAACCAGCCCAAAACTAGCACTTCAAAAGTAGCCCAAAATAGCACATTATGTGCAGTGAAAAAAAAATCTAAAAAATAAATGAATATATGTGAAAAAAGTATTTTTAAAATTTTCATTGTTTCGCAAATTTTTCCATGAAGCAAAACGGTACAGAATCACCCGTCGCCAGGGGCGTAAGTACAGAGGGGGCCCAGGAGGTATAGGGGTCCCATAAGTTCTAAATAAATAAAAAATTTCAAAAAACATTGCTAATACAGGTCAACCTCTAGACATTTTGGTGGCCAGCAGATTTTTGCACCAAAATTGTCTGAAATTGGGGAAAGTCACAGGAAAATGCGAGAATGCTTAAGAGTGATGGGAGACAGAGCCCAAAATATGGTAACTCCAACTTCTACACAATTGCATGCTGGGTATTGTAGTCTTAAATTAAACTTGGCAGTTGCCAAACTGTTAAACAAAAACTACATTACCCAAAAATGCATTGGGAGATGCAGGCTTGGCACATTAGGGAAAGAAAAAACGTTGTTTTTGGGGTTGTACTTTGGAAACCCTATAGATACCCCCAAATACACTGCCATCTAGCCATCCTACCATCTCCACTGCCCAACCGTGGCCAGACATGATTCCAATATGTGCTGCCCCATTACTCTACTTTCAAGCCTTTCCCCCCACTCACCTCTCCTTTCCCATCAGGTGTGGAATGATGCAGCTTCACAGATCTTTTACTCCCTCGGGATTGGATTTGGGGGGCTGCTTTCCATGGCTTCCTACAATAAGTTTGATAATAATGTTATCAGGTGAGTGTTGAAGAGCTTATGGTCAGATACATTACAGGACAACAAAGGAAAACACAAATTAAAGCAATTATGGTGTCAAGGCAATGATGAAAAACATATGCCATTTCAAAATTTAAAAAATATGTACATTTGACTATTTACAGACCAGTAAGTCTGACACCTGTATTGGGGAAATAATATGGAGGATTGTTATGCGATAAAATTCTTATGTTGGGAGAATAACTTTATAATAATTAACATGAAAAATAAAATATGTGCTTCGTATGTGGCGTAGTCGGCAGGACTGTGGACATGCTCTACTAGGAGTTCTTGATCCACTGCCACAGAAATGTTTGTTTTCTACTAAGGTCTAATTGTGTTGGAAGGATTATGTTTACATGGACGGGCCCCAGGACTGTGTGTGCAGCAGCTCTCCGTAATGGAAGGAATTACCTTCTTTACCTGTTTTACCAGAATGTTTTGCTCCATCTAATCCAATCTCTTAAATACAGACCTGAAAGCTAATCTTGTAATCAGTGAGATGCTGCTATTGGCCACCACAGGGCTCTGCAAGGGAAACTCTGTGCCCTATGGGAGAGCTTGACATACCTTGGGAATTCTCTATAGTCAGTAGATGGAACTCATAGAATCATAAAGTGATTGATATAACTTCAGATGAGGGGTGCTTTATTAAGGGTGCTTTATGGCTCACACTAGTGTCATTTTGCACAGTGTTGTTGTGTGGTGATCTGTTTGCGGTTTATATCTGCTCCATCTGTAGACGGCACCTTCCTGTATATGACACAGGTTAAGAAATATATTGCAAGTTCTGTTTACTCTGTCCCCACAGAGACACGTTGGTCATCGCCATTGGGAACTGCTCCACAAGCTTCTTTGCCGGCTTTGCCATTTTCTCTGTGTTGGGCCATATGGCCTGGAAAAAGGGGGTGCCAGTGGGAGAGGTGGCGGATTCCGGTAAGTGGGATTTTTATGATTCTTTCTGACGACCAATTGAGTCATTTGGACTCTGAGGGGACAAAGGGACAGTAATGTTTATTTTTTCAGGTGAAATGATCAGTACTGCCCCCTTAGCACAGAGTCCATAGCACAGAGGTTTATGGAGACTTGGTACAATTGTTTCCTCTTAGATCATGATATGGTAAACTTGCCCCTCCCCCTGTCACTGTACTGGCCCTTTAAGGTCACGAATGCCCAAGAAACGGTCATGACTTTCCAGCACACATTACTATTCCTTTGATACTTAACACTGTTAGTTATGGGGTGATCTTGGGGCAACCTTTCCTTGCATGGACTTTAATGGGACCCCAGCAGTAGATCCACATTGGCACATAGAGACCCCTATGTGCATCAAGTCTATAGACAGAAGCAGTAGGGGAAATAACCACGGACAAATTCCTAACATTCCTCTCACTCTGTCCCTCATCCTCATAGGTCCGGGTTTGGCTTTTGTAGCTTACCCAGAAGCTCTTGCTCTGCTGCCAGGCTCAGTGTTTTGGTCTATCCTGTTCTTCCTGATGTTGTTCACCTTGGGAGTAGACACTCTGGTAAATGCACGGCTGAGGTGGTATCATCAGGTCCGAGAGTTGTGGCTCTCAACTACGAAATGTGGCAATAGAAGTAGGGTGGCTATTGGCTGCTCGTTGTAACCAATCACTTTATTTTCTTTCTGGTACCATCTGATGTTCTAGACATGCTCCTCACATTCTCTGGAACATGTCCTCAGGCTTCATTTCACCATTTGCTATAAAGAATACGTGTTGTAAAGATGCTAAGCAAGTACAGGCAGCAGCACGCCATGATTTAGAGGTTGCCTGCGGCCTACATCACCTTCCACAGGCTCCATCACCTGGCTGAGCTCTTGGCCAATGGGGAGTTTGTGACTAACAAGCACCTCGAGCACCACAGCGGATATATATATAATATATTTTTGAAAAAATGGTTTATCACAAATGAGGAAAGTGCAATATATTTCTTACACCTGAATATATTCCCAAATGCACTGGTATTTGGGTATAGATGCAGTGCCATGGGAGGAAGCCTCAGCTAAGAAACTGGAGGCATGGAATAGTGTGGGAAAGGAGTAGCAGGGGGCATGGAGTAGCAGGGGGCATGGAGTAGCTGGGGCATGGATTAGAGGGGGCATGGTGTATCGGGGCATGGAGTAGACGAGGCCTCATAGCATAGCTATTATTTCATACCACAACTCTTTAGACTGGAAGGGAATCCCATCTGTTCTCTTGGCCTGCTGCCTGGGAATGGATAGGGAATTACACGCCTGCCTAGGCTGCCCTCTCCTGGCAAGGTTGTGCAATTGCTCCTCTATAGACTACATACTAACATGGTTAGTATTGTCTCCCCCCACAGTTTGGGAACATGGAGGGGATCACGACAGCCATACTAGATGAGATCCCATCTCTGCGAGACTGGAAAAAGAAAACTATATTTCTGGGCATCCTCTGCTTTTGCTTCTACCTGCTGGGGCTCCTACTCATCACTCAGGTAAGGATCAGGGGGGATATTTCCTTCTTCCCAAATTCCATGAAATGAATTTGTGTCTCAGCAGAGATGCATTCAATTAAATTATTTTGGTTTTCCATACATTGCTAAGAGAGGCACATACAGTATCACCTACATACTGTATAATGGCAAAGGATCTTGGGAGATACAAGAGCAGCTAATGACTTGATCTCCATCCTTCTTACTACCCTTCTATTCTTGCCTCACAGGGAGGAATATACTGGTTCACTCTCATAGACTCGTACAGCACAAGTTTTGGCCTCATCATCATTGCCCTGTTCATGTGCCTTGGAATCTCTTTCTTTTATGGTGAGTTCAGCAGCGCCCCCTACTGATCTGGCTGGTACTGCATTCTCTTAATTTAATTAGGTATTGTCTATATCACTATATTACCATTGCTTTACCTTAGCCTGCCCCATAGAGTGAAGTAGTCTTGATGTAAAACCCAAATAATTATTTGGTCAAACAGACTATTAATAATGCATTTTACTTCTCTCATCTCAAGGTGTCAACCAGTTTTGCCAGGACATAGTGGACATGGTGTGCAGGTGTCCCCCCTGGTGCACTAAAGTCCTGTGGTACTTCAAAGCCTGCTGGGCGTTCATTACCCCTCTCCTATTACTGGTAAGTAGGTCTCAATACAATGGGCACTAACCCTGCAGGGGGGGTTAAAGGCAGGTACAAAGAGGGCATTAGCATTAAGTCCCCTCTCCCCTAAAAAAAAATTATTCTGGTTAATGTGCCAATGTCATCTCTGAATGAATGATGGCACTGGCTGTCTGGGTGGTGCATTTTCTGTGTCTGTCTCGTGTTCTATAGAGGGTTATGGGCCGTGGGGCCTCCTCCCAAGCACTGACAGGGCTTTAATAAAAGGAGGGATGCAGGGAATCCAGGATTCAGTTTGGACTTTTGATCAAGCTCATGATTTATTGGCTGAATAGTGCTTGTTCAAGTCATGTGACATTAAATCACTGAATCAACTGAAACAATTCTGAAAAAAGTTCAGAAATGATGAGTTTGATGCACCTCTAATAAAGACAAGGGATTACAGTCATGACCCATGATGCTTTATAGAACACAGAAATATTTTGTGGAAGATTTGGTACATCCCTGGTATAACTGGCAGCACCTTTGCCTTTGATGGGTGCCAAGGTGGTACAAGTTCTGTTCTTCTTATTTCCCATCACATATTTGTGTGTCTTCTTTTTCAAGTTTATCCTGTTCTATATATTCCTGGAGATGTACAACACGCCTCTGCACTATGGCTCCTACGAGTACCCTCACTGGGGGAAGGCTCTGGGAATTTGTATGGGCACACTCTGCTGCATTCAGATCCCAATCTGGGCGACTGTAGCAGTATTCAGAGAGACCGGAACCCTCAAGGATGTGAGTATTTTTTTATGATCCCCCCCCAGTGACTGCAATCACCAATCTTATACCCCAGTCAGTGCTCCAGTTTGCTGAAAATCACCTCATCCTGAGATACTGACTGCACATGTTACTGTACTAGGTCTGCACTTGATCCCAAAGGTCTCTGTGTCCCAAAATATCAATCCCATAATATATGGTCAAAAGTATCCAAACAACCCTACTAATTGGGTTGGGGGGGTGGCTATATAAGACACCTCCTCCTCATTACTAACTTGTATATATAAGCACCCAGCCTGATGATAATGGATGGATGTAAGATGATGATAATGATGGATAGAGGATGATGATGATGATAATGATGGTTGGAGGGTGATGATGGAGGATGGTGATAATGATGGATGGATGGAGGATAATGAGAATGATGGATGGAGGATGATGAGAATGATGGATGGAGGATGGTGATAATTATGGATTAATGGAGTATGATAATGATGCATGGAGGACAATGATGGATGGATGGAGGATGATGATAATGATGGAAGGAGGATGATGAGAATGATGGATGGATGGAGGATGATAATGATGGATGGATGGAGGATGATAATGATGGATGGATGGAGGATGATAATGATGGATGGATGAGGATGATGATAATGATGGATGGATGGAGGATGGTGATAATGATGGCTGGATGGAGGATGGTGATAATTATGGATTAATGGAGGATGATAATGATGGATGAAGGATGGTGATAATGATGGATGGAGGATGGTGATAATGATGGTGATAATGATGGGAGGACGGTGATAATGATGGATGGATGGAGGATGATGATGATGTTTATGATGGATGATGATAATGATAGACGGAGGATGATAATGATGGATGGAGGATGATGATAATGATGGAAGGAGGATGATGATGAGAATGATGGACGGAGAATGATGGATGATAATGATGGATGGATGGAGGATGGTGATAATGATGGATGGATGGAGGATGGTGATAATGATGAATGGATGGAGGACGGTGATAATGATGGATGGAGGATGATGATGTTTATGATGGACGGAGGATGATAATGATGGACGGAGCATGATGAGAATGATGGATGGATGGAGGATAATGATGGTTGGATGGAGGATGGTGGTAATTATGGATTAATGGAGGATGATTATAATGGATGGATGGAGGATGGTGATAATGATGGAGGATAATGATGGAGGATGATAATGATGGAGGATGATAATAATGAAGGATGGTGATAATTATGGATTAATAAATGGATGATAATGATGGATGGAGGATGATAATGATGGATGGAGGATGATGGATGGTTGAATCAAGCATCACTATTTAGTAGTCTTGGTTTAACAGGTGCCAAGAGACCACAATGCCAACTACAAGGCTTGGAAGAATAATGGTCTGACCCTGATTCCATTGAAGCAAACCATAAGGCTACAGTATATAAAGACATTCCTTGTACAAGATTTGGATGGTCAGACTATGGCCATAAAATCACCCTGGCATGAGACGGGCATGAAACCCTAGAGATATCAAAGTAATGGCTAATGTTTTGGACCAAGTCCCAAGGGCACTTTAAACTGACCAGATTTAATGTATTCCTTTTATTCCCCACAGAGATTTAAGAAATCCCTGCGCCCGTTAAACACCTGGCGCAATGCCAACAGCCCACAGGAGCATAGCAGTGCCATCATCGATGTGCCCTACACAGTCAATCTGACAGAGCAGGATTTCTCAGATGCCGTATGGCAGGGGGCAGGAATGCTGGAGCACTGATAGCAATTGGGACCTAGGGCAAGTCAGTGTACAACTCCAACAAGGAGGAGGAGGCATTTAGGACTAAATTAAATATGAACATGGAAACCAGAGGACTTGCCTTCACCATTAGGTTCCACTGTGTACTGAGGTCCCAGTAAAGGCATAAGAAGAAAATATATCCAGGTCTCCTTCAGGGATGAGCAAGCTGCATCCTTGGCCCATCATTGTGTTCTGGTTCTAGTTGCAGTAGAACAGCTCTAGTGCCATGAGGTTCTGATGATGGGCCCCACTTACCCTACCAGACATTGAACTATTGTTTACATGATCCTCTGGGTATCTTATAGGACAGAGCATCACCGCAAGGTTATCATTGCTGCCATTACAAGGGGAAGCACCACTCCATGCTCAGAAGAAGCTTCTCTTTATCCATAACGATACTCATTACTCAGCGTCAGAGCAGCACATTGTATCATAGCTCTGCTTATAACTCAGGAATACACAGGACTTGCGATACCAAATGGGAATGGCGCATCCAAGGAACTGACACCAGCAGAACCTGTACAAGGAGCACCAATTCCTGTCCAAGTCACATCATTGGAACCAACTATAGTGGATTGTTACAAACCTGACAACACTACCTACCTGCTTCCTTTCTCTACTTCCTGGTCTTGTGCCGAGAAAAGCTCCACCTTCCCCAAAGGGGTGGGACACTAAGATGGATCCTGGCTTTTTGGTGAATGAACATTTGCTATTATCATCCATTGGAACTATAATTAAAGTGCATCATGTCTCTTCCATGACCTGAAACAGGAGAATACGGTGCTACAGGCAGTTACGACTGCCCAACAAACCCCTGAATATTGAGGCAAAGCAAGTTCTCAAGTGCAACGGGGTCAATATAGTAACACTGGGCAAATTAGCTCTGGTGCAGTAACCCAAGGCCACCAATCAAATGTTTCCCTTTACCCATTTTATTTGCTACAAACTCATCACTGGTCGCCATTTGGTTTGTGCCCGGGTTACGGTGCCAGTCTATTTACTGAAACACCTGAAAGGAAGTAAACTGATTCTATCAACTTATTATTTATTGATTTTGTAAGTAGAATGTACAGTTTCTAAGTTTGTTTTTAAACCCTTCAGTATATTTGTCTCTTCCTGGTCTTTATGATTCTTACAGACCGGGGCAAATAGGTCCTCTTTCATTGCCACTGGATTGAGGCTAATGCCACATGCGGCAGTTCCATAGCCAGTGTATTTCCAGCAGTGGAGAAATGCCCCAAATCCCCTGTTCCACCTCCTATTGACTTCAATGGAATCTGCCAATCCATGAGACGGACATGTACTTGGTGGTGCAGGAGGTGCCCCTCCCTGCTGCCAATTGCCACCTGTAAAGCAGGTCATAAAAATCCCAGAATCCCCTTGTATGAGTTATACAGTTACCTACCTCCAGGGCAGAGTTTTACCCAAAAGTTCTAATACAAATCTGCCAATGTGAGCTGTTCCAGTGATACCCAATGGACTGAGACCCCTCAGAAGCCCCTCCCACAGACCAAACAGCAGGACCAATCAGTACAATATGTACAAGGATGGGTCCCACCATGGCAACATTTCCATCTCTATGTGCAATTAATATCAATAAAATGTGCAAATACGCAAACTGTTCCCTCTCTGATCTCTCCCAGGAGGGTGATGGCAGAAACAACTGCCCCTGTTGGCTGCACTGGGGAGAGGGGGGAGGGCAGGAACTAATAGGAATGATGGGAAATTGCTGAGTAAAGGTATTGGCTCTTTAAAATAAAGAGTGGTTGGATTTGTTCCCCTATGGAAATGTCACCTGCCCCCATAATGGCAATAACACAACCTGGATCGGCCATTGAACAGCAAAGACTTCAGTTCAGTCACCTGACCAAGGAGCTTACACTCCGATATGTACTACAGGTAGGGGATCCATTATCCAGAAAGCTCCGAATTACAGAAAGACCGTCTCCCATAGACTCTTTTATCCAAATTTTTTAAAAATGATTTCCTTTTTCTGTGTAATAATAAACCAGTAGCTTGTACTTGATCCCAACTAAGATATAATTAATCCTTATTGGAAGCAAAACCAGCCTATTGGGTTAATTTAAGATTTACATGATTTTCTAGTAGATTTAAGGTATGAAGATCCAAATTACGGAAAAATCCATTATCCAGAAAACTCCAGGCCCCTAACATTCTGGATAACCGGTCCCATACCTGTATAGGAAGTAAGGATTAAAGACTCCTAGGGCTTAATATAAGGACAAAGATTAGTTCCCTGGTAACTTCCTTACATTGGGATCTCCTAATAATGCCAATATAATATGTTTGAAACATCGCCACCTGCTGTTCATTTGGAATTAATTCAGTGAGAAAAGCAAAGTCTAGTAATGTGGTTCTGCTTAGAAAAATATCACAAAACTCTTCTCTGCTCACACACAGCTGGATAATTGGTCTTAACTGGTGACTGCACCGATGGAGCAAATCTGTTGCCCATGGCCACCTTAACTTCACTTTCTAAGCAGAGCAACCTCACACGGATGACCGTAATTTTCAGCCGACTCAAGCCAGGAGGGTAAAAATGAACAGCAGTTACCCCTCTATCATTATACAAGGAGTAGGAAAACTGGGAACTAATTGTGTCAGCCGCATACATTTCTGCAAAGGTTCTTTTCCAATATGCCTTAAAAACTACTATTTCCTTTCATTATGTTGGAGAATAAAGGATAAGTAAAACTTTTTATTTTAAAATCCCGAAAAAGACTGAAAACAGAGCCCAGAATAACCGCCATTTCTCTTAGCTTTAGGCTTGAGCAGGACGTGGCTGAAATGAGCTGCTTGTGATTTGGAAATGACATGAGACTGAATGCAGGGAGAAAGGAATGTTATTCTGGGCAATATTTATAAAATGTTAAGATATTTCCCTTATTATTTAAGATGAACTAAATGATAAAACCTTTATGAAACCAATGAAGCCGTCCCCCTGTTAGTTGTAAGGCCACTATCAAACATGAAATAATCCTGTAGGATGGATGTTCCAGAAGGTTTGGCAATGAAACAGAAGAGGGAAGTATAACTCTATATATATTTAATTAAAAGTAGGGAGGGGTGTGTGTATGGATGCTGGGTTTTCATTTGGAGGAGTTGAACTTGATGGACTTTGTCTTTTTTCAACCCAATTTAACTATGTAACTATGTAACAGTGAAAACTTGCTGCTGTTTATTTACAGTAAGGTCCATAAATCGTTGGACAGAGACAACTTTTTTCTAATTTTGGTTCTGTACATGACCACAATGAATTTTGAATGAAAGTTGAACTGCAGACTTTCAGCTTTAATTCAGTGGGTTGAGCAAAAAGATTGCATAAAAATGCGAGGAACTAAAGCCTCTTTTAAACACAATCACTTTATTTCAGGGGCTCAAAAGTAATTGGACAATTGAGTCAAAGTCTATTTCATGGGCAGGTGGGGGCAATTCCTTAGTTATGTCATTATCAATGAAGCAGATAAAAGCCCTGGAGTTGATTTGGGGGGGGGGGGGTGTATGTGGAACAGGAAACATGCGATCAAAGGAGCTCTCCATGCAGGTGAAACAAGCAATCCTTAAAGGGATCCTGTCATCGGAAAACATGATTTTTTTCAAACTGCATCAGTTAATAGTGCTATTCCAGCAGAATTCTGCACTGAAATCCATTTCTCAAAAGAGCAAACAGATTTTTTTATATTCAATTTTGAAATCTGACATGGGGATAGATATTTTGTCAATTTCCCAGCTGCCCCTGGTCATGTGACTTGTGCCTGCACTTTAGGAGAGAAATGTTTTCTGGCTAGGGTTGCCACCCGGCATTTTACCGGCCTAGCCGGTAAAATACCTGCCAAGGCCGGGGCCAGTATTACAAATTTAAAATTTGTAATACGATCAAAAGGAGCCCTCGGCCTGCCCCCAATCCCCTACAACTTACCTTTTTCTTTGCCTCTTCAAGCGTCCGCGGGTCTCCGTCGCGTGGCCCTGCCCCTTTTGCCATCACGCCCCGCCCCTTTTGCCATCACACCCACCCCTTTTGAGGCCCCACCCCCAGTAAAAAAACTTATAAAAGGTGGCAACCCTATTTCTGGCCGGCTGCTGTTTTTCCTTCTCAAAGTAACTGAATGTGTCTCAGTGGGACCTGGATTTTACTATTGAGCGCTGTTCTTAGATCTACCATGTAGCTGTTATCTTGTGTTAGGGAGCTGTTATCTGGTTACCTTCCCATTGTTCTTTTGTTTGGCTGCTGGGGGGAAAAGGGAGGGGGTGATATCACTCCAACTTGCAGTACAGCAGTAAAGAGTGATTGAAGTTTATCAGAGCACAAGTCACATGACTTGGGGCAGCTGGGAAATTGACAAAATGTCTAGCCCCATGTCAGATTTCAAAATTGAATATAAAAAAATCTCTTTTGAGAAATGGATTTCAGTGCAGAATTCTGCTGGAGCAGCACTATTAACTGATTCATTTTGAAAAAAATGTTTTTTCCATGACAGTATCCCTTTAAGCTGCAAAAACATATCCGAGAAGTTGCTACAATATTAGGAGAGGCAAAATCTACAGTTTGGTACATCTGAGAAAGAAAGAAATCACTGGTGAACTCAGCAAAAAGACCTGGACGTCCACGGAAGACGGAAGAGTAGTGGATGATCTCGGAATCATTTCCATGGTGAAGAGAAACCCCTTCACAACAGCCAAACAAGTGAACAACACTCTCCAGGAGGTAGAGTCTCCATATCCAAGTCTGCCATAAAGAGAAGACTATATAATTATAATTAATAAGCTTCTTCCATAGGAGTGATACTGGTTATTGGTCATTTTAAAGGACACCAGTTGCCCGAAAATATTTTCCCTCCACCAAAGGTGAGGGCTAATAAAGCCAACGCTCCAGTTGGGAATAACAGTAGTTTCTTATACAACACTCAGAGGGAGGGAACACGTGTTGTGCAGTGCACGTTCGCATAATGATTGGCTGACGTCACACATAATGACTCATTCTGATGCGTGTGCCCCAACATGGCCGCTCCAACCAGGTGTGGGTGTTCTAGCGCTGGCAGGGGCCAATTTTTTTAAAAAAAATAGTTACCCCCAACCGGAGGGCTGGCTCTATTAGCCTAAACCTTTGGTGAAGGAAAATATTTCTTTTAAGAAAGTTTGAATTCCGGGCTGAGCTCTTTGTGGATTCATTGCTGAACTATAAGGTGACTTGGAGGCTGCACAGTCCAGCACGTGGCTCAGTAATGTTCCCTATTTTAAAACCAGTAAGTCTGGTATAACAGAGCTCTGTGATTGATTCAAATCCTGCCTCATTATCCTTTGGAACTGTTGAATTTGAATAGAGGCTATCACTTATGCTTTGGAGAATCATTACAGGGGCCAATGGCTCAGGTACAAGTAACTTCACAATTCTGAATCTCCCTCCCTAAAACCGTATTTAATCAAATTAATCACAAATTGAAAAACAAAGTCAAAAAGTTTCACTGAGCAAAGTTGAAAATTCATCAAATTTCTCCATCCCTGAAGCAGGTGAAGCTGAGAACAACTAATTTAGGGCAAACGTGTGAATAAAGTAAATGTAGTTGGGGGGCAACATGTTGTCCCTAAAGTTCCAGGCGACTGAAATAATTGTGTCCCTCAGACAAGAAGGATATTTGGTGGCAAAGCTTTGGTTTATTGGATCTTCTGGTTGGTCCATTGGAACTTGAACGTGCTTTATCTGAGGATAGGGTTGCCACCTGGCCAGTATTTTACCGGCCTGATCAGTAAAATGATGCTTGACCTCAATATTATTAATAGGAAAAATCTAAATATAAGAAGGCCGGTATTTTTTGCAAAAAAGGTGGCAACCCTATATGTGGATGACACGTCACTGTGTAGGCTTCTTTTACTTTACAACGAGTCTCAGATCTCAAGTGTCCTCTGTGAAGAAGCAGTCGACTCAATGGCCATACACCCATCTACTTAAGAACTCTAATTGGACAGATACCGATTGGACAGGTTTAAACATGAGGAGCACATTGGCTAGTCAATACAGTCCTCTCCTGATTGGGCTGCACAGGCCATAACAAATGAGCAGATCATACTGTATCTGGCCAGCTTTACTGCAGTCCTCACTAGCTTTTTGCTTCTTATTTCCGCCACCTTCAGTGTATGGACTTTGCTACCTCTTCTTTCCCAAAGGTCTCCAGTTTTGACTACAGGGTGGGTGTGGAGGTCTTTCATTCCAACTATGTCAGTAGATATCTAGTTTGATAGATGGGTACCAGAGTGATATGAAGTCTGACTGATTGGTACCCGAGTGATCTCAAGTCTGATAGATGCACACCGGAGGGATATAGAGTATGATAGCTGGGCACAAAAGTGATAATGAGTCTGATGGGCACCTGAGTCGTATCGAGTCTAATTGATGGGCATCTGATTGATATAGAGTCTGATTGATGGGCACCTGAGTGAAATTGAGTCGGATAGATGGGAACCTGAGTGATATTGAGTCTGATAAATGGGCATCCGAGTGATATTGAGTCTGATTGATGGGCACCTGAGTTATATCAAATCTGATAGATGGGCACCTGAGTGATATTGAATCTGATTGATGGGCACCTGATTGATATCAAGTCTGAATGATGGGCACCTAAGCAATATGGAGTCTGACTGATGAGGGCTATGGAGTCCAATAGATGGGCACTTGAGGGATATCAAGTCTGATTGGTGGGCACCTATGTGATATTGAGTCTCATCGATTGGCATCATTTGGGGTGACCGATTAAAACAGTAAATGGGTTCATAAGATTTTAGGATTTTTTATTTCATTTTCCTTATTTTATCTGCATGCCCATAAGAAGCAAAGAAGAGAGAAAAACCAAGAAACATAAAACAAAAATGAAAAAAAGGACAAAAGTTGCAAACGTATCACCCCCCAGACAGAATAAAACCAGTAGTCCTGAATAACCTCTGCCCATTCCCAATAGAAATAAAACAATGCCCTTGTTCAGGTGCTGGTTGGTTGGCAAAGGAAGGAGACTTCCCAAAAGCCATGCATAGCAAAGCAAGGACGTCCACTATATGGGGGGAAAGGCAAAGCGGATTCAGCCCTAGCAGTCCCAAAACCAACACGAGGATGAACAGCCTACCCTCCATCTTTGTGTCAATACCACTAAACCGTGTGTTCTTGGGGTGGGAGAGCAATGAGGTCCTACTCTCCACACAGCTCTTCCCAGCATGGCTGTGCACCATCGAATCACAGGACGAGGGGGTAACAGTGATAATTCCCATTACCCCCGTGTGTTCCTTTGCTCCTCTGGGAACAACAGTCCAGTCCTTACTTCTTTGGCTTCTTAAAGATTTTCAGTGTCAACTTCTTCTTGCCCGAGACCGAGTCAGTGTCCTCTCCTGTGGATCCACTGTCATCTTCAGCCACGGCCTTCTTTCCCGCCAGCTGTGGGATGCGGGTACCCTTGGAATTGTTGTGCTTCGATTCCGTCCCTGGAGAAGGTGTGTCAGCTTCTGTGGAACTTGGGCTGTGGGATCTTGAAGAGTCCGAATGGGACTGAATGGTACCGGCTGTGCTGATCTCACCCAAGCTGGGGGATTTTTCAGACAACTTATTGCTCATCTGTGGGCTTTCAGGCACACTCTCGTGCCCGGCACCTACGTTTGCCAGTTCCAGATGACGGTTGCCTCCATTGGGCGTCTGACTGCCAGATGGCACCTCTTCCAAGGTTCTGGGCAAGGCTTTGGAGCTGGGGATTTTGGAACTGTGCCCACTGACTCTTTGCTCAATCATGTAGGGGATGGAGGATTCAGAATCTGAGCGACTCAGGTCCCTTAATGGTAAAGAGAAAACAGTTAGTGAGGCATTAGGTGTTCAACCCTAACTCCACACTCATGGATCATGAAGATGATTGGATGCACAATCTGAGAAGAGCTATGCCAGCCAATCAGCAATGGGGACATAACATGCAGGTTGTAGGAGATTTACTGGAGACATTTGGTTTAGTTTTTAACTCACTGGCAGAGGAGCTGGTAGAACCCTCTACTACTAATAGTATTACTGAATGGGAATGTAACTGCCATGTTCCCCTTTCTCATATTACAGAACATGGGAACTGTAGGGATTGGTTAGCTCATGTCAAATACAAAACCCCCAACACAAACACATGCTGGTTATGAGTGGATCTCCAGACAGTCACCGCACCTACCAGACCTGTGCCCCAAGACCATTATTTCTGCATTCAGCGCCAGTTTGTACAAGTCTTGGGTCTTCACAAAAGCTCATTCATTTCTCAATAAATCCCTATAAATGCACTAGTGCACTGCTTCACATGGCTACCAAATGCAACAGGTACATAAACCCACATGTACAGCTGGGAACACTATTGTACAACATGGAGGGAGATGTATGACCTGCTCAATGCACTCAATGTATGTACATAATGCCTGCTCATAAGGGTTATGGATAAGCCTGACGGTACTGTATGGATTTAGCAGAACCAATGAAAGAAAAGAGTGGCTATAAGTAGGGGGAATGCCCCATTTAATTGATATCTCACAACAGAAGGCAGCAGAACAATCAAGTGTAAATAGGAGAATATTCATAGCAGGTCCCAGATGTTTTCCAACAGCAACAGCCAATGGAAACCTGGGATAATCAGAGGATTGTGGGATACCGGATCAATAGGAAATAGAGTACAGCTGGAGTCACACCACTGTTTAAAGGAAGAACTAGAAAACAATAGGGAGAAAAAATCTGAGGGGAATAAAAAAAAAGGCCAGTGGGCGGTAAAGATCCCACTAGTGAGTATGAGGGGCCAAGGCCTGTAAGGGGCAAAAAAAGCTGGTCTAGAAGAAGATAGAAAGACTCCCTGTGCCCCAATGTGAGACCTCTGGACTGAGAAGTTGACATCCCAGAAGAAAAAAAGAAGAGAGAAGATAAAGGTCAGCAGGTGTCGAAGAGCAGAGAAAAATTGTTACTTGGGACAGAAAGGGAGAAGAAGGTTCCAAAGTCTTAGCCAAGAGGTGTCTGGGGGTACAAGGTAAGAAGGAAACGGGGTCAGTCACTGTGCAGAAGGGAGAGGCTAACTGGAAATAAACACGGATCCTAGAAGGGTCATGAGAGACCCACTTCTCTTCAGGGCGGTGTCTGGCTAAAATCCATATGGTCTGGCTAATTCAATTGCAAAGTGCACTGGTCTAGAATTATTCTCCCAGAGCTCCCACAACTCCCAACCCTTCTCTAAAAGCCTCTCTGGACTACTCTCCAAAGGTGCCCCTGTTCCCCCTCATTGTTTGTGAGCTTTGTGACCTTATTTCTTCTGCTGGACCTCAACCACCACGTTCAAGATGCTTTCTCCAATGTCCCCTCTCTCTAGGCTCAGACCCTGGTTTCACAGCTGCTCTCTAACGCCTATAAATACCTCTGCAGCCCCCATCACTTGCTATTACCCTGGTTGTTGTAGATTACCTTTTTACTCTCCAGTGTCCACCTCTCCTATTTACCATTTAAACCTAACAAGTGCCCCAACATCCCCTGCCTCCCTACTCACTCACCATTGCCCCTATGGGTGCAGTCGTTTTAGATTTGTCAGTGTGTGCAGTGCTGGCTGTGCGTATATGCAGTGTATGTGCAGAGTATGGGCAGTGTATGGGCAGAGTATGGGCAGAGTATGGGCAGAGTATGGGCAATATTGGATATGCAGGTCAGTTAGGGGCATAAACACAGGGCTACATACCTCCCTTGCAGCTGAAATGAGTCAGGGAAAGGACAGATGTAGAGGAGTCGGAATGAGTCGGACTAAAGGAAACCTGAATGTGGATTGGAAAAGGGAACAGAAGAAAGATTCCAAGGAAACCATGGGAGGGGGCAAATATTGAATAGCAGTGATGAGCACTGGAAATGACAATGTATGGGAGGGGGCAGTAGAGAGGAGCCCCGGATGGCACTTTAGCGCTTACATTAGGACTTCCATCTTGGACAGCTTCCTGTCTGACTGACTCCTCGGCATCCTGGAGGGAAAGAAGAAAATATTCCCAGTAAAGTGGAACGTTAGGGTGACGGGACCCCCCAAGCAAGCAGAGCCCAGGGAGCCCAATGGACCGGCGGCTTCATATACAGACAATTGTCTCTTCCCCAAAGTCACGGGAAACATGGAGGTGCCAGAATGAAGCAGCGAGAGAAGCAGGAAGTTCTGATGCACCCAGCAATGGAGATGGACAGATGGACGCAGTACATATACATATAATTACATCCATATATAAAGTACCGGACAGACATTTCCATTAGAACTAGGAGACTGGGATAATTATTTTATGGGAACACAAATTGTAATAAATCAGTCAGGCTGGACACCCCTAACCCTCCCCATGTCTGACTATCCTCTATGCCACATAACTATATATTCTGTATAATAATGCTGGGGGCACAAAGCTGCCCATTATAGGATCTGCCAGGGTCTCATGGTCACTAACACCCCAACTTTGCCCGGTTGGGTCCACCAAGCGATGGGCTGAACCAACAATCCTTTAGCACAGGGGTGCATGTTGACCCCATCCTTGCCCAATGGACTCTTCCGCATCCCAACAGATCCGTGAATAAGCCCTGAGCAGCTGCGGGTTGTGGGTCATGTAATCCTTCACCTCTGGAGACAGGACAGAAACTGCTGATTCTTAGCCCCTCCTCCTGCCTATATGTGTCTGGCTCCACCTCATCTCCTCAGTTCTTTGTCCTGCCTCAGGAGGTGAAGGACAGTTTTATTTTATTTTAGTTCTTATTCCACAGCATGGATGTCTCTCCAACACCTTAGGACACACAGAGCTGTCCATATGGTGCAACAGGAACACGTTGAGCCGATACTGCCAGTCATGGTAGAAGGGATGGCAAGCTCAGTGTTCATTATGGGCCATAGGTGATACGCAGAGCTATCACAGGCACACAACCTCTTAGGGTACGCAGAGCTACCCGTTCATTCTGGAAGCTTGTTACAGCACCCTCAAGAATCCATGAGCCCAGAGGCTGCAAGGTTACAGTCACAGGCTAAGGACTCTGAGATTAGACTCGCACGTATTCTTGGGGGGCAGTCACATCTCAGGTGAGTATTGTTCCCCAGCAGGTTCAGGCATGAGCTTGAGTGGCGTGGAGGGAGTCTGGGCGTTGCCTATCAATGAGCGGTGCGTAAGCGCGCCAAGGTTCTCTTTGCGCTTACCGGGTTGCTTAGCAACGTGCGGGGAGACAAAAGAGCACCAAAGCTTCCTTTGCGCTTCTCTTACTGGTGCACTGACGTCATCAACCTCCGCCATAGCCGCACACGATCACAGTGTGGAGTACTAGTGACAGCAGCGCAGCAGCACGGGTTCCGCTACATGAGCCCTTATCTACACAGCAGCACTCGGAGTTCATAAGGCAGAGGCACAAATACCTTCTACAACGGACTAGTCTCAAAATTAAGTAATACAGCCAGTGGTGAGTGCAGTTCAACTTACTTATCATCAGATCTCTGATATACCATGGAGAAAGCAGATATACAGATGGCCAAAACTGCTGAGAAATTACCAAAATGTAAAACCTGCAGACATTCATTAAGGAAGTCTGAAAGAAACTATTGCTCAGACTGTAAAGTTAACATGAATAAAGCAGACTTCCAGGGACCACCCATTTTGTCGCCACAACCTACTTTATCACAAGCAGTAGCAGAGCCACCTTCCACTCCAGACAGGAGGTCATCCCCTGGCCCAATAATACCAGCACCTACTTCGGCTACTCCTCAACCAGGCACAGCTGATTCCTCTCCAGTTCCACTCTGGAACCAACCACCTCTCATCCCTCCAGCACAGGTACCACCACAGTTTGGGGAATTTTTACAATGGATTATGAAATCTACCCAACCCTTTCCCGCTGGGCCTGCTGGTAATATCCAGCCACCTAAACATACAAAGAAGCGTAGAGCTGCACTACCAGTAGAGTCATCTTCAGACTCTGAGGAGGGTCTGGCTTCAGATTCAGACAGAGAGGAGATCCTTTATTCAGATAAAGGCACATCGGACCAATTGCAATCTTCTACCGATACAGATTCAGAGGATGAACAGAATGTCTCCTCTAACCCAGAAGTGTCAAAAGCTACTTAGGGAGATGTTATAAACACTTGAAATAAAGGATGAAACAGTCGCACTTTCAAAAGCTGACAAGCTCCTGGGTGTTCAGAAAAAATCCAAGTTAGCCTTTCCAATATTCAATTAGATCACACAGGCTATCGAAACAGAATGGAATCAACCAGAGCGACACATTGCTCTCACTCAAAGATTCTTTAAAACATATCCTATTCCGGATGACCATCAAAAGAAGTGTGATAAGGCTCCCAGGGTGGATTCCGCTGTCGCCCGTCTATCCATTACCAGCAGTGGAGGCGGCTTTTAAGGACCCTTTAGACCGCCGCATGGAGTCCACTTTACAGAAATCCTACATTCAAGCAGAAGCAATACTGCGACCGGCAGTAGCCTCAGCTGGCCTTGCCTGCACGGCTAAGCATTGGGCACAAGAACTAGCCACACATCCTCCGGCAACTAGGCAAGAGTTGCAAACAGAGGTAGATAGACTAGTCACAACTTTCGCATTCCTAGCAGACGCAGCTATGGAAGTTACTCAACTAGCGGCCAAGGCTACGACAAAAGCAGTAGTCACAAGGTGTGCCTTATGGCTCAAACACTGGTCAGGCGATACTGCCTCAAAACTAAGACTATCACTCGAATTCACAGGCAAATCTCTTTTCAGCCCTGACCTTAAACAGATTATCTCTGGAATAAAGAGTACCTTCCTTCCCATGGGAAAGAAACAAAGATTTGACAATCCTAGTAGGTTTCCCAATAGAAAAAATTGGCCTTCTCAGACCAGACCTTTTTTGTCCCTTTCATTCCAACTTTAGAGCAAATTCCACAGACCAATCGAACAAGCGCAGCAGACCAACCTGCACCAACAGACTCGTCCCAACTTCAATAAGCCTAGTTCCAACAGAACTACATCGGCCTTACTTAGCCCAACAAGGGCAGAGTGTGGTAGGTGGCAGACTGCAGAGGTATTTGGGAGCATAGGAAACTCACGTAACAGACAATTGGGTGCTCTCCATAATCCGACAGGGCTACAGAATTCCCTTTTCACCTCATCTGCCACACAGAAAGTTCCATATGTCCCCCACTACTCCCAGAAGGGAACACCTACTACAACAGGCAATCCAGCTGCTGTTGCAGGCAGACGTTGTTCAAGAAGTTCCTCATTCCCAGAGGTTTTTATTCAACACTATTTCTTATCAAAAAGAAGGACGGCACCTTCAGACAAGTGCTAAACCTAAAACCTTTTAACAACTTAATCTCCAATCAAAGATTCAGAATGGAGTCCATTCGGTCAGTGATAGCGACCATGGAACCAAACAACTTCATGACATCCATAGACCTACAGGATGCCTATCTACATATACCGACTTGCCCCGAGTCCCACCAGTATCTCCGTTTTGCCGTGGGTGACCACCATTACCAATTTAAGGCCTTGCCTTTTGGATTTTGTACTGCGCCATGTGTTTTTACCAAAGTACTAACACCAATCATAGCCTACCTCAGGGAGATGGGGATAGAAATCCTACCTTACTTGGACGACCTGCTCATCACAGCACCATCGGCCGCTCACGCAACCAGAGACACTCATACCTGCCTACAGGTATTAACTCAGCACGGATGGCTGATAAACCACCGCAAAATGCACTTTCTCCAACTCAAACCATCCGGTTTTTGGGTCTCTATTTCAATTCCCAATTACAGAGAGTATTCTTGCCACAGGACAAGATAAACAGATTAATAAAGGCAACCAAAGTCCTCCAGACATCACAGACAACCTCAGCAGAGGACTGCCGTCGGCTGTTGGGGTTTATGGTGTTAGCTCTGGAAGCAATTCCATTCTCCAGATTCCATTTGCGACAACTTCAGAACAACTATCTGAGCCAGTGGAACAAGAACACAAAGATCTACAACAGATCATAACCATATCATCCAAAAGTCTGGAGTGGTGGATCAACTCAGCCAATCTCGACAAAGGCAGGAGTTGGGCTCCCAACCACTGGGAGATTGTACACAGTCTACAGACGCCAGTCTCAGAGGCTGGGGGCCGGTCTACAACAACCATACATTACAAGGCACAGGGGCGCCGGAAGAAAGTATGTTGCCCATCAATGTATTGGAACTCAGAGCGATTGCTCTAGCACTGGAGGGCTGCACGACAATTTTGAGTTCCAAAGCAGTCAGAGTGCAATCCGACAATGCCACAACAGTGGCATATGTCAACAAACAGGGGGGCATACGCAGCAAATTGGCCATGCAGGAGGTCTACAGGATATTGCAATAGGCAGAGCTAACGGTGACAGGCGGTATTTATCCCAGGGATACTAAACTTGGAAGCAGACTATCTGAGCAGAACCACGATCGAGCAGGAAGAATGGTCGCTAAACGACGAAGTGTTTCTGCAAATAGTACACAAATGGGGCATACCTCAGATCGATATGTTTGCCTCCAGACACAACAACAAACTTCCACTCTTTTGTGCTAGAACCAAAGATCCACAAGCAGCATTCGTGGACTCCTTAGTCAACCCCTGGAATTTCAACATGGTCTACGCGTTCCCACCCCTGGCAATTTTTCCCAAGGTCATTGTGAAGATCAAGCAAAGCATCGCCACCACCATTCTCATGGCGCCCGACTGGCCAGAGTGTGGTACTCGGATCTAGTCCGACTGTCTATTGCCAAACTGTGGCGATTGCCAAACCTTCCAGACTTGCTCACTTAAGGACCACTAAATCATCCCAATTTGCCACTACTGCGTTTACTGCGGGGCTCGAGACCGACTGGTGGACCCGACAAGGTTATTCACAGAATGCTATAAATGTATTACTTCAAGCAAGAAAACAGTCCACCACAAAGACGTACTACAGGTTGTGGAGAACTTTTTTAGGCTGGTGCCATCAACATTGGGATAATTGTTCCCCATATGTGATAGTCGAGTTTCTCACTGAAGGCTTCAGAAAAGGTCTAGCTCTACGAACACTTAAAACTCAAGTGTCAGCATTAGCCATCTTAACCCACACGATGGGCCGACACAATGGAAATACAATTCCTTAAGGGGGTGGCCAGAGAACGTCCCCCAATTAAACAACCGCTTTCAACCTGGGATCTTCCTCTTGGCCTGAGTGCTCTACAAAAACCACCTTTTGAACCACTAGCATCTTGTGAATTAAAGTGGTTATCTCTCAAAGTATTATTTTTGGTAGCTATTACCTCAGCTAAATGGGTGTCAGAACTAGCGGCCCTTTCCTGCAAGGAACCATGGTTGTCTATCCATTCCGACAAGGTGGTACTCATAATTTCTACCCAAAGTGGTATCCGAATTCCACCTAAATCAGGATATTATTTTACCATCTTTTGGTCCTCATCCAACACAGGAGCGAGAGAAATCACTACACACACTGGATGTAGTGAGAGCTCTAAGGATTCACCTAAAGAGATTGTCGTAATACCGAGGCTCACATAAAGGACTGGCCATTTCTAAGAAGATGATTGCCCGTTGGTTGGTAGAGACTATAAATATAGCACACGACTACCAAAACAAGACCAGACCATTCTCAGTAAAGGCTCACTCAACTAGGGCACAAAGCACTTCTTGGGCAAAGCAGCCACTTGGGTTTCACCAAATACTTTCATAAAGTTTTACAATTTAAATGTGTTTGCTTCTCAATCGGCCGTGTTTGGTCGAAAAGTTCTTCAAGCTGCAGTAGCACAGTGAATAGGCAAATTAAGCTACGCATTTCCAATTACCTACCCTAAATTCGGAACAGCTTTTGGATGTCCCACAACGTCTGCACTGACAGGAGGGCCGACTAGAGAAAAAGGGGTTTTATACTTACCGGAAAACCCTTTTCTAGTAGGCCCAAACTGTCACTGCAGTAAGTCCCACCCAGGCTGATTTTAGTATGGGCATCGGGACCTCTTTCTCGCTATCTACTCTGTTGTCTCTTGCTCTTCCTTCTATCTACTATGTCTCCACCAGCTGAGCTTTTTAAAAGAACTGAGGAGATGAGGTGGAGCCAGACACACATAGGCAGGAGGAGGGGCTAAGAATCAACAGTTTCTGCCCTGCTTTATGGCAGCTGAGATTCTAGATATCTGTATAACAGAGCATTCTGTGCCAGTGGCTGCACAGATCCTATCTGATCCCCATTGTAAGCAGCAGTCCTGTCCTGCTTTATGGCAGCTGAGATTCTAGATATCTGTATAACAGAGCATTCTGTCCCAGTGGCTGCACAGATCTTATCTGATCCCCATTGTAAGCAGCAGTCCTGTCCTGCTTTATGGCAGCTGAGATTCTAGCTATCTGTATAACAGAGCATTCTGTCCCAGTGGCTGCACAGATCCTATCTGATCCCCATTGTAAGCAGCAGTCCTGTCCTGCTTTATGGCAGCTGAGATTCTAGCTATCTGTATAACAGAGCATTCTGTCCCAGTGGCTGCACAGATCCTATCTGACCCCCATTGTAAGCACAGGGCTGCACAGATCCTATCTGATCCCCATTGTAAGCAGCAGTTCTGTCCTGCTTTATGGCAGCTGAGATTCTAGCTATCTGTATAACAGAACATTCTGTCCCAGTGGCTGCACAGATCCTATCTGATCCTCATTGTAAGCAGCAGTCCTGTCCTGCCTTATGGCAGCTGAGATTCTATCTTTGGTTTGAAGTGCAGTCCTGCATCTATTCTTCTGCTGCATGGACATGCACACCCTGAAACGTTTTTAGGTGGAGACATATATAAGTGCCCATGGGATCAAGAAATTAGGTTAGAGGGTACAGTAGCCAGTGTAATAGGGTCAATGTACTGGAGGGATTAGGAGAGCAGAGAGTTAATGATGCAGGCGCAAGCTCAGCAGAAACATGTCAGTGCATGGATAATGCAGCGAGGGATGCAGCACACACGCATGCAGATATACCCGACACTGGGAGAGCGACATGAGATCCCAGAAGTGACATCAGGAGGGGGCAGATCAGGAAGGGGGTCCATCTGCACATAGTAAGTGGTAGAGTGATGGTAATAGACGGGATGAGAGAGCGGCCCAGGAGGGGGCAGAGGGGTAGTGGAAAATGGGGGGCAAGTGGAGGGAGGGGAGGTGGAGGGGGTGCTGCAGGGGTGATGCTCAGAGCTGAAAGACTGTCCAGTAGAGAGACTGCGCATTCGGTGGAGAGACACCTTGCTGGGACGGTAATGGAGCTGTGGGGTGGCCTCGCTCTGGCTCACCAGATACCCTTCTACCAACCTCTGGGGTCCGAGTGCAAGCTGGGAGTCCACGTGTCGCTGCCGAAGGCTCAGGTTGGGGGCTGCTGGGAGAAAGAGACTGAATTAAATGGAGTCGGTATGTCAGGAATATATCCCGGAATAATCCAGTCATGCTGAGAGGAGAGACATGCAGCAGGGGGTGCACTGATATATATATGTGTGTGTGGTGGGTACAAGGGCAGCCAGAGAAGGGCCCACTCATACATCTGCACTCACACTCACTCCTTCACTCACACTCACACACAGGTCAGTTCTCTATAGACACACAATGTGCACAGACATTATCCAGTTTGTCACTATATAAAGAGCAGCTCCATTTAGCTTCAACCACAGCATTAACAATCATTTAACAAGAGCAATAGAATAATAATGGGATCAGTGGACCCTGTTGACAAGAGCTTACAATCCAATCATGTTGGTGGAGCAATACTAGAGGGCCTACTATACGCTTGCTCAATCAAAGGTGTAAATACAGAAGTCTTTCTCCACTTCATATATACATACGTGTGTGTGTGTGTGTGTGTGAACCAAAGCCCTATGGAACATGAGATTAACTACAGACGGCTGAGTAACTGCGTGCCGGTGTAGGAATGCAGGGTGAATATCTCACACAGCGCCAGACACACAGCCTGTAGGGAGTCAAGCATATAGTTCTACATAGAGAGGGGAGGAGCTACAGAAACATAGGATATTCCCATATGAACATTTAAAGGGGAAGTGCGCAGCTATTCCAGAGGAGGAGGTGAGCTACAGAAAGCATGGAGGGTGCAAGAGACAGACCCCAAACAAAAACGAGTTCAAACCAGAAAACTTCCAGAGTGAGGAATCCTCAGAGCAGGCAGACGGGCGCTCATTGAACCTGCGTCCCATAACCCAGGCTGCATCTGTCTCAGCCAATCAGGGAAGAGCCAAAGGAAATCAATGATGTGACAGTGGGAAGACAAGGTGTGACAGCTGCTCGGCTGAGTACTGTGCCTACCACTTACTCACTGTCCTTCACTGACTGGGAGGCACAGGGGCGGATTTACTTTTATCGAGTGCTGAGTGGCACCCATGCAGTTGGTCACTGCAATCAATCTGATATTTTCTTTCATTTTCTAACTTCTCTAATGATCCTGATGAACTGCAAATGGGTTGCTATGGGCAACTGCCCCGGGGTGCAGTTTAGCAACTATATTAATATAGTAAATAAGCCCCACAGTAGTATCAGTTCCGTCCTGCAGTGGGCGCTCTCACTCACTCACAGACTGGAGACACCCCCATGTCTTACTTCCATACACACCTCATGCTCATATACCAGTCCAACCAATTGCTTTTAATGGAGAACTAAACCCTTAATTAAAAAATCCTACCCCCCTACCCTACATAGTCCCGCCTCCCTGCTCCCCCCCAGCCTAGCCGTTACCCCTGGTAAATGCCCCTAATTCTTTACTTACCCCTCGGTGCAGATTCAGGGCATCAGAGTTCACGGGCGCCATCTTCTTCTCTTCTGTAAGAGAGCGGTGTATCGGCACATGCACAGGTGGAGCAATCTTCCGTTTCGTGATAACGTTGCATGTGGCGAAAGTCCCGGAAATTGCCGATGCCAAAGATTACCGAAGAGAAGAAGATGTCGCCCATGAACTCCATTTGCCCTTAATCTGCACCAAGGGGTAACAACTAGGCTGGGGGGGGGGAGAGCAGGGAGGGGGTCTTTGTAGCAGAGGGGTAGGGTTTTTTTTAATTAAGGGTTTAGTTCTTTAAGGAGCACTTTACCTTTAAAGAAGCTTTTAGTATGATATAGAATTTCATGTTCTAAGCAAACTTTCAAATGGTCTGCATTGTTTATTTTGTATAGTTTTAGAATTGTCTAGCTGTAAGATGGGGGGGGGGTCACTGACCCATGCAGCCGCTGTGAGATTACAATTTTATTCCTTTTTATTCCTTACCTTTCTCTTCATATTCCGGTCTCTAATTTAAATGAATGCCTGGTTGCTAGGGTAAACTGTACCCTAGCAACCAGATAGCTGCTAAAATATCACACAGGAGAGAACGGCTGAGCAAAATGCTAAACAGTTAAAAAATCACAAAAAATAACAAATGAGAAGCAATAGCAAAGAGAATGTGTATATCACAGCGGGCACAGGAAATCTTGGCACATTATTTGGTCCCTCCCCTCACCCACAATTTTAACCAATGGAAAATGCCCGTCCTAAACGCTGGCACAAAAGTAACCCGCGGGTGGGCACGTACATTGCATAGTGATGGGAGATACAATATCTTCATCCAAGTCATCGAGGTCGTCCGACATAATGAAATGTGTGGGTGCAGGGCGAGACACCCCCATAAGGCTGGGGTCTATATTCAGAGCCGTCATCAGCGCATGGAGCCCGGGGTTATTGACAATCTGGAAGCCACAGAGGGTCTCGATCTGCTGCCAGCGATGCAAACGCTCACGGAGAGCAGCGGTCACTTCACTGAGTGCCTGTCTATAGAGAGCGAGAGAGACAGCTGAGTGGGTCACTATCTGTGAGTGTGAGCTCCTCAGGGGACTCTTCCCACACCCCAAATACCTACAGACCCCTAATGTGGAAATGTCACTGTAAACTCAGAATGTGATAGGGGCCTTGGATTGTAAGCTCACTGGGGCAGGGACTGATGAGAATGTGATACGGACTTTAGATTGTAAGCTCACTGGGACAAGGACTAATAAGAATGTGATAGGGACTTTAGATTGTAAGCTCACTAGGACAGGGACTGATGGGAATGTGATAGGGACCTTAGATTGTAAATTCACTGGGGCAGGGACTGATAATAATGTGATAGGGACCTATGATTGTAAGCTCACTGGGGCAGGGACTGATGGGAATGTGATAGGGACCTTAGATTGTAAGTTCACTGGGGCAGGGACTGATAAGAATGTGATAGGGACCTATGATTGTAAGCTCACTGGGGCAGGGACTGATGTGAATGTGATAATGACATTAGATTGTAAAATCACTGGGGCAGAATGTGAGAGAAACCTTAGATTGTAAGCTCACTGGGACAGGGACTGATGGGAATGTGATAGGGAGCTTAGATTGTAAACTCACTGGGGCAGGGACTGATGTGAATGTGATAATGACATTAGATTGTAAACTCACTGGGGCAGAATGTGAGAGAAACCTTAGATTGTAAACTCACTGGGACAGGGACTGATGGAAATGTGATATGGAGCTTAGATTGTAAGCTCACTGGGACAGGGACTGATGGGAATGTGATAGAGACCTTAGATTGTAAGCTCACTGGGGCAGGGACTAATGGGAATGTGATAGGGACATTAGATTGTAAGCTCACTGGGGCAGGGGTGGATGGAATGATGTAAAGCACTGCCTATCTTGACAGCGCTATATAAATAAATGATGATGATGTAGTGTGGGTATGTAGGTGCTATAAATAAATAAAGGGTAAATAAAACAGTTCTCAGGTGTGTGTGAGACTCACTTTGCCGTGAGGATTTTATGATCCACATCATCGAGGGAGGAGCTATGAGCCACGTGAAATGTCCCAAATAATGTATTTCTCTTCTTTTTGATTTTTTCTGCCTAAAAAGAAACAAGGGAACAATGTCAGGAGACATGAAGCAACACCAGTGGGAGAGTCTGGAGACCCAGAAACCCCAGAGAAATGGGGAGCCCCTCACCCCTTCCTTGGCCAACATCAGCTGCTTCTCGGCATTCTGCTTCTTGATATTGTAATACTGAACCTCCACCTCGTGGGTCAGCTGGAGCCATTTCTGCAGCGCATCCGGGGCCGACCAGTTACTGTGAGACTCCAGCTCCTTCTCGGCATTCTTTAGGGCCATTCTCACCTGTAACACACGGGGCCACAAACCATTAGTACTGGCCACTAACCAACCCGTCCTGCAACTGACCAACCTGCGCCCGGCTGGGAAAGCACAAATGTATCTATAGGATTAAAGGGGGTGTTCACCTTTAAATTAACTGTTAGTATGATGTAGAGAGGGATATTCTGAGACTATTTGCAATTGGCTCATGTTTCATTATTTGTGATTTTTAACTTAGCTTTTTAACTTATTTAGATTTTTATTCAGCAGCTCTCCAGTTTGTAATTTCAGCCGTCTGGTTGCTAGGGTCCTAATTACCCCAGCAACCATGCATTGATTTAAATATGATTGGAATATGAATAGGAGAGGCCTGAAAAGAAAGAGGAGTAATAATATGTAATAATACATTTGTAGCCTTACAGAGCATTTGTTTTTTATATGGGGTCAGTGACCCCCATTTGAAAGCTGGAAAGAGTCAGAAGAAGAAGGAAAATAATTAAAAAACTATATAAAAAAAAATAATAATCAAGACCAATTGATAAGTTGCTTAGAATTAGCCATTCTATAACTGAAAGGTGAATCATCCCTTTAATGTGGGCAGAAAACTTGGTGCAAACTGGTGAATCCATGTCTTCCCCCCCTTTACTGACAACTCCTGCATCTGCAGTTTTGGGGTCTTTGAACTGGCACCCCTTATATCCTCTCCCTGTCTACATGAACCCAGTCTGACTTGCCTTCTGTCCCATGGTCAGACAGGAACCTCCCCCTGGGTAAGTGAATCCAATCCCCCACCAGTACTTACCCAGGAACAAAGCTCTGATTCTCTGTACTTCCTGCTCCTGGGCTGTTCTCTTTCCCATGGTCAGACAGGAACCTCCCCCTGGGTAAGTGAATCCAATCCCCCACCAGTACTTACCCAGGAACAAAGCTCTGATTCTCTGTACTTCCTGCTCCTGGGCTGTTCTCTTTCCCATGGTCAGACAGGAACCTCCCCCTGGGTAAGTGAATCCAATCTCCCCCAGTATTTACCCAGGAACAGAGCTCTGATTCTCTGTACTTCCTGCTCCTGGGCTGTTCTCTTTCCCATGGTCCCAAGGTAAAAAATGATCCTGTCCCTCCCCCATTGACTGTATTTCCAGCTCTGATTTAGTTTTCTCATTATCAGGCAGAGGTTGGGCAGATTGTGAATGATCAGAACATTGTACCCGGGAGAGCAGTGGAGTTTGGAGCCAATGACTAGTGAGTGAAATAATCACATGATGTTTCCCATTGCTGTTCCCTCCCTCACCTGCTCCAGCTCCTGCTCAGCGTATTTCTGCCGACTCAGCTCATTCTCTGTTCCCTCCCTGAGCTCCCGCAGCCTCTGAGCCTCCTGTTTTGCCAGACTGATCTCATTCTGCAGCTTCTTCTCCAGGTGAACCTTCTCCACCTCCACCGTGTGATGCTCCTCCTGGGCCTTCTGCAGCCTGTGAGCACAAACAGACACGTGCGACAATCAAATCAATTAAGGTTTATACATAATCAGATGTGTGAGTGTAATGGGCGACCAATGAATGCTCTGCAATTCTGCAGCCTATGAGCTGGCAGGGTTTTATTGGATTATACAGATAAATATATAGATATATACCATGATAACTCTGCGTCTCCCTATGAATCCGTAAGAAACAGAACAGTTTTACTTTGGCAGAGGATAAAGTTTATTTTATTTTTATTATTTGTTTCTACAGCTCAGTGTGCAGCATGCAGTGTGTGAGAGTGTCCACTAGAGGGCAGGACGGGACTTTGAGCAGTGAAATAAATGGAAATAAAAGGCAATTAATTAACTGCAGCAAATACACAGAGACTCGTTGCTGAGGTTTGGATATTGCAGATATTAACCCTTATATAGGTAGTGTAGGCCCACATGCTAGCACTCTACATCAGCTACTCCCTGTCTGTCTGTCCCAGCCTTGGGTTGTGTCCTTCTGTACGAGAGCGGCTGCTACTGAAACTGCCCAGAAACACATTTCTAATTTGCTATAGATACAACAACCGTCATGAAGGGACATGTAATTACTAAATTAGGAAAAAAGTATATATTTCACAACAAATTCCCAAGTCTGCTCTGTCCCAACTTGTCTATAAACTGGGAGCAAATAGTCTAACTGTGGAACAAAGAAAACCCAGACACAGGGACAAAACACACCTCCACAACTCCTGCTTTATACTCCATAGTTTTATGGGATCTCTCTGTACAGACTATGAGCAAACTTAGGGGCTGTTCCTGCTGAATTGTGCTTAGTACAGGGAATACCTATGCTGCCAGCTTTATGGGATCTCCATTATTAACCCCTTTGTACACCGTTAAGCAAGTCCCAACCTATCAGAATAGGGGCCCATTAGGAGAATCATGGGAGGAGAATTCAGGTCTCACAGCTGATCCAGTAACAGAGAAATCAGGGAAAATAAAGAAGTAATTCTACTTTCCCATTATAATATTCCCACGTTGTTACACTCAAACTACAAAAGTCGTAAGTGAATGTGGAATTCTGCTGTGATTACATTACAGAGAGTGGGACAATCAGGATGGAATTTAGGGTTAACACTCATTTGCTCATCCGAATGTTACTGCCCCCCCCCTTGAGGACAAACAAAGCTCATTAACCCCAAATAAATCCCACGGAGGCCCCAGGCCAAGCTCTGATCTACAAGAATTTACAGTAAATCTGAAATTCCAAACCCATATTGATCCGCTTCACTTTCCGATCATAGATTGGCCGGGTCTATCTCTCAGCTGCCTGTAGGGAAAGGGGTAAAAAGCTGAGCCCCCACTCCCTGGCACCCCTTTAAGTGAATCTACCCAATGGAAACAGAATGCTGGATATAAAGCTGTGAATTAAAGGGTTAATGAGTCAGTAACTAGCGGTTCTGATCCAGCCAATGATTCAGGAATTTACTGGTTATTAATGGGAAACCCATCATTTTTTCCAAATCTGGGAGTCAGATTTCAAATGAACCCAAGGCTACAATTGAAAGTTTCCATGCGGGGAGAACAGGGGGTGCAGACACACAGGAGAGGGAGCCCAAGTGGTTACAGGTCCAGGACTCCCCGACTCTCTCAATACAGAGGGACCCCCCCCGACTCTCTCCAAACAGAGGGACCCCCCCCCGACTCTCTCCAAACAGAGGAACCCCCCCCGACTCTCTCCATACAGAGGAACCCCCCCCGACTCTCTCCATACAGAGGGACCCCCCCGACTCTCTCCATACAGAGGGACCCCCCGACTCTCTCCATACAGAGGGACCCCCCGACTCTCTCCATACAGAGGGACCCCCCGACTCTCTCCATACAGAGGGACCCCCCGACTCTCTCCATACAGAGGGACCCCCCGACTCTCTCCATACAGAGGGACCCCCCGACTCTCTCCATACAGAGGGACCCCCCGACTCTCTCCATACAGAGGGACCCCCCGACTCTCTCCATACAGAGGGACCCCCCCGACTCTCTCCATACAGAGGGACCCCCCGACTCTCTCCATACAGAGGGACCCCCCCGACTCTCTCCATACAGAGGGACCCCCCGACTCTCTCCATACAGAGGGACCCCCCGACTCTCTCCATACAGAGGGACCCCCCGACTCTCTCCATACAGAGGGACCCCCCCGACTCACTCCATACAGAGGGACCCCCCCGACTCTCTCCATACAGAGGGACCCCCCCGACTCTCTCCATACAGAGGGACCCCCGACTCTCTCCATACAGAGGGACCCCCCGACTCTCTCCATACAGAGGGACCCCCGACTCTCTCCATACGAGGGACCCCCCGACTCTCTCCATACAGAGGGACCCCCCGACTCTCTCCATACAGAGGGACCCCCCGACCCTCTCCATACAGAGGGACCCCACGACCCTCTCCATACAGAGGGTCTCCCCATAGCTACAAAACCAAGTCCAGGAGTGGCTCAGAGCCAGAAATAATGGGTTAGTACAGAAGGTACAAAGAGGCGACAGTGTGAAACAGCAGTGCACCCACCTCTCCTGCAAGTCATGGAGACTCTGCTCAGCACGGTGCAAACCCTCCAGGTCCTTCATCATCTTCTTCATGTGGTCCTTGGAGTAGCGGTTCTGGATGTAGGCAAACCAGCACCCCCCCACCCCGATGACGATGGACACGACCAACATGAAGTCCTTGAGATGATTGTGACGAGTCACTGCGGGAAAGAAACGGGCACTGTCACTAGTGTTTCTCGGCAGGATGGGGGGCTGTATCCATGAGGGGGGTTATTTCTGTTCTTGCTCCAGGTTCTGCCATTTTCTGCTTGTTCACTGTCACTTTTGCACTGGCCTGGGCATCGCATGGGGTTCACAGGAGTGGGAGGGTAATGGTCACCCAGTGGGTTTTTAAAAACTAGTGGTGAGCACAACTTTCCCTTGTTTGTTATAGTTTATACAGGAGCAGTGACCAGCTCCATGTTGTAGCTCCCACCCTTCCCAGCTATAGTCAGGTGATCCCACTGGTGTCTAATAAAGACACCAGTGGGATTTTGGGAGTTTTACTTTGAAAGCAGCAAGTAAGTTGCAGGTAAAACGTAGTCCCTTTATAAAATGTATAATGAAACCATAGAATTCTTAATGAATCAGATGAAAATTAAGCGTAGGACTGGCCAGATATGGGATGACTTTGACGTAGTTGTTCATCTTAAATATATTGCAATATATGGACAAACAATCCCTGTTTTGTTTAAAGGGTAAGGCATTTTTCAGTAGCAGTATGCACAAAATGTCTCTGTCTTAAATATATTGATAATGGGTTGAGTGCAGAGGATCTTGTATTTGTCTAAATGTATTTTGTGGTCACAGCCTCATTGCACCCCCGCCTAATGGTTTTAAAAACTAGTGGTGAGCACAACTTTCCCTTGTTTGTTACACCCAGTGGGTAACTGCCAATAAGGTATTTTTATTATAAAGCTCCCATACAATGTTACACAAGACACTGACTTAGTGTTGTGATGTGGCACATATATGTGTAATTAAATACAGGGGCAGTGAATGTAGAGGCTGGTGGGATGTGCCCCTTGTGCTTCCCGGACTATTGGGGAGCTGGGACACGGGGCAGTAATAACCATTTAATAAACAGTTAATAAACCGTTAATTTGGCGGTGCTCATACCAAGGACAGATCACTGGCATATGATTAAAAGCGGCTCATATGAAGGGATCAAGGCCCAGCTGAGTCTCTACAGGAGGTGCCCAATGAAAAATGACTTGGGAACTACAATCAGTTGTAACATTCCAACCCCATTACCAGTCACTTACACAGAGGAGGCCCAAACAGCACCGTGTCCAACGCCTTGAGCTGCAGCTTCTGCCTCTGACTGCGGTCGGTCATTTTCAGGAGGGTGCCCGTCATGGTGGCGTTGGCGATTGCCAACCTGTGTGACACGAGAGATTGAGGCACAAACACGTTCCCATTGCTTTGTACAAAGCACCATTACTTCTGGCTGTGTGTTATTAGTGACCCAACTACTGACAGATATTAGATTATATTTTATTATTCATATGGGACCCTGGATCCACTGTCTGACAGTTGCAATTTTAACACAAACATCTCCAGTTCACACAACTCCTAGTGATACCAGAGCTTCATGCTCATTAACCTGAATGTAATCTGATTAGAGGGAGAAGCAATCAAGTCCTGAGATATTACAGGGAGAAGCAATAAAGTCTGGAGATATTAGTGGGGAAGCAATAAAGTCCTGAGATATTCGAGAGAGAGAAGCAATAAAGTCCTGAGATATAATAGAGAGAAGCAATAAAGTCCTGAGATATTAGAGAGAGAAGCAATAAAGTCCTGAGATATTAGAGGGAGAAGCAATCAAGTCCTGAGATATTAGTGGGGAAGCAATAAAGTCCTGAGATATTAGAGGGAGAAGCAATCAAGTCCTGAGATATTAGTGGGGAAGCAATAAAGTCCTGAGATATTAGTGGGGAAGCAATAAAGTCCTGAGATATTTGAGAGAGAGAATATTCGAGGGAGAGAAGCAATAAAGTTCTGAGATATTCGAGAGAGAGAGAAGCAATAAAGTCCTGAGATATCAGAGAGAGAGAAGCAATAAAGTCCTGAGATATTAGAGAGAGAAGCAATAAAGTCCTGAGATATTAGTGGGAGAAGCAATAAAGTCCTGAGATATTAGTGGGAGAAGCAATAAAGTCCTGAGATATTAGTGGGAGAAGCAATAAAGTCCTGAGATATTAGTGGGAGAAGCAATAAAGTCCTGAGATATTAGTGGGAGAAGCAATAAAGTCCTGAGATATTAGAGAGAGAAGCAATAAAGTCCTTAGATATTAGAGAGAAGCAATAAAGTCCTGAGATATTAGAGAGAGAGAGAGAAGCAATAAAGTCCTGAGATATTAGAGAGAGAAGCAATAACGTTCTGAGATATTAGAGGGAGAAGCAATAAAGTTCTGAGATATTAGAGGGAGAAGCAATAAAGTCCTGAGATATTAGTGGGAGAAGCAATAAAGTCCTGAGATATTAGAGGGAGAAGCAATAAAGTCCTGAGATATTAGAGGGAGCAGCAATAAAGTCCTGAGATATTAGAGGGAGAAGCAATAAAGTCCGGAGATATTAGAGGGAGAAGCAATAAAGTCCTCAGATATTAGAGGGAGAAGCAATAAAGTCCGGAGATATTAGAGGGAGAAGCAATAAAGTCCTGAGATATTAGAGGGAGAAGCAATAAAGTCCAGAGATATTAGAGGGAGAAGCGGGCGACAGGCTCATGTACTGGCCATTAAGTGCAGGAGAACAATCTTGTGTTACTGAGCAACCCCCAGCCAGCGAATACAAAGGATCTCATTAATTCTCTGGAAGAATAAACATGGCACAAACGTCAGTAAGTGAAAGAACATCCTCAGCTGCTGCACCCGATACACAGCACCCACAGTGAGGCTACGGGGCTGATACACGGCACCCACGGTGAGGCTACGTACAATATGGGCATCCTAGGGGCACTATGAGGGGGTCCCATGTGTACTGAAGGTGCCTCAGAAGGTGGGGGGAGGTTGTAAGTGAAGCAGGGACTAAGGTGAGTGACATATAAATATATAAATAATGGATAATAAAAAGTGAGTTGAGGACTTAAAAGGAGCACCGGCCTCACCCACCTACCTGGGCATGTCTCTGCCACTGAGCTGCAGCTTGCGGAATGTCTCTTCATACTGGGGCAGCTCCACATATGTGATCAACCACTGGGCCACTTCATCCACCGTCCAGTTATAGACTGCAAGAGAGAGTAATGAGATGTAACTATGTGCAACTGCAACTCACAGCAACCCCCAGCAGTGACACAGTGCAGGACGTCAATAAACCAGCAGCTTTGGTCCTATGAAAGTCCCTAATTGGGAGTTATAGTCTCTTATTAATACATACAGGTGGGAGTTGCCTTAACAAGTATATGGGTATAGACACCTGTTACTTACTGTATATAGACATTTACTGTATATGGGCATTTATTACTGTATATAGACATATTTTACTCTATATAGACATCTATTACTCTATATAGACATCTATTACTGTACATAGATATATATTACTCTAGACCACTGATCACCAACCAGTAGCTTGTACGTAACATGTTGCTCCCCAACCCCTTGGATGTTGCTCCCAGTGGCCTCAAAGCAGGGGCTTATTTTTGAATTCCAGGCTTGGAGGCAAGTTTTGGCTTCATAAAAACCAAATGCACTGCCAAACAGAGTCTCAGTGTAGGTTGACAATCCAAATAAGGGCTACTAAATGGCCAATCACAGCCCTTATTTGACTCATGCTAGTGTTGCTCCCCAACTCCTTTTACTACTGAATGTTGTTCACGGGTTTTAAAGGTTGGAGATCCCTGCTCTAGACATATATTACTGTATATAGGCATATATTACTGTATACAGGCATATATTACTGTATATAGACACATATTACTCTATATAGACATATATTACTGTATTTAAACATACACACAGTGGGTTTATATTGACTGGGCACTATTAATGTCAGGTGCCAACCTTACCCACCATCTGATTAAATACAATATTACCCACATCCCAGGGAACACTGACCAATTGCAAGCCTCAGTCACATGACAGCAACATGGCAGTTGTCGGTCATTTCCTGATCACTGAGGCGGGGTTTACCCAATTAATAATGGGAGCCGTTTATTCTCACCTTCTGATATTTTCCAGCTGTTCCAAAGATCCTCCACACTGATCAGCTTGTCCTCTCCATGGAAGGTGCTGTGCTTGGCTGTGGGGTCGTGGTAATTCAGGTCTTCCCTGAGAAACTAAAAGCGAGAGACCCCACATGAGACCCAGTGGAACTGCAGCCCAGATAATGTGTGAGACAGAATTGTCTCTACTAGAGAAACCCACACTTCTCCTACACGGGTGTCCTTACTTCTCATTATTTATTAGGAGTCAGGAACGCTCAGAGGAGGAATGGTTATCCAAAGTCTACATAGTGACAGCGCCCTCCGGTGACTCCGAAAAACAGTGTTTAACAACATTAATAATGTTTCCCAGATTCCCGATTCCTCTTCCTCATTAAAGGGGTTGTTCACCTTTAAATTAACTGTTAGTATGATGTAAAGAGTGATATTCTGAGACAATTTACAATTGGTTTTTATTTTTTTATTATTTGTGGGTTTTGACTTATTTAGCTTTTTATTCAGCAGCTCTCCAGTTTGTAATTTCAGCCATCTGGTTGCCAGAGTCCAAATTCCCCTAGCAACCGTGCACTGATTTGAATAAGAGACTGGAATATGAATAGGAGAGGGTCTGAATAGAAAGACGAGGAATAAAAAGTAGATATAACAATACATTTGTAGCCTTACAGAGCATTTGTTTTTAGATGGGGTCAGTGATACAGTAAAGGTGAAATGCCCCAGAGGGGGTGCCAAGTCCCTACGAGACACACTCTGTGCTATCAGGAGACTGCCAAGAGTCAGCACAGGGACAAGAGTCTCAGTTTTCAACCAATTGTACAGAATGTACAGAATGAATATATATATATATATATATGTTATTCTCTGTATATAATATGGCATGAATATTGGGCAAAGTGTTAACCATTAGACATCACATGATCATGAAGTGCATCACAGAACAACTTGGGCAGAGCCCTGGTGCCCCCCACTACTCCTGGGCATAACACACAGCCGCCAGTCAGGGTTTAGTTGTGCAATGTCACCGGGGCCAAGTGTCCCTCCCCCAGCGTCTTGCTGCTTCAGCTGTCGCTCTATATATTTAGCCAGGGAAGATGCAGATGTAAAGTGATAGCTCTTTTCTGTTTTCCTTGAGCTGACAGTTAGGCTTCAGGGCACGAGAGGAGCCAGGGGGGAAAAATAACATATATATATATATATATATAATATATATATATATATATATATACACATACAGTATATGCACATTATATTAGTATACAGCTGGCGTCTGACAATACATATAGAATATATATATATTTTATATATATATATATATATATCTATATATATATATATATATCTATATCTATATCTACACACACACATATATATATATATATATATATATATATATATATATATATATATATATATATATATATATATATATATATATATATATATATATATATATATATATATATATATATATACACACATACACACACACACACACATACATATATACATACATACATACATACATACATACACAAATAAAAGGGAATTCTATGGGGGCACATGTGGGTACTGGTATTGTTAAGGTTCTAGTTGGAATATAGGGCAGAGGGCAGACAAGGTGCCATGATGTAAATACTGGATAAAGATGCCCATTCAGCAAAACAAATAGAAATGGAGTATCTGTGGGATGATTTCCAGGCCCAGCCCAACACATAATCCATCATGGAGAGTAGCAACGAGCACTGGGGGGCACAGGGAGGAGGGTGGGCACTGGGTGGCACAGGGAGGAGCTTGGGCCAATGCCAGTCACTCACCTCGTCGCTCTCCTCAACATCCACACTGCCGTTGGCATCATCGTCCATCTGTTTGTGAATACTCATCACCGCCTCGAAGCTGAGCAGCTCATCAGTACTGTGGCACAGGAGCTTGTCTATCCGACAGAATTCTGTAGGACAAAAATCACACGGTTACTTTTATACGTCACTAAACCAATAGGTAGACACTCAAACATCCCCATCACCAAACTGCCACCTCCTTTAATGCCCAAACCACAATGGCAAATCCCGAAAACTCTCAATTCCCACATTGGCACTTAAAATAATCTTCTAATTCCCACACTGGCACATCCCTAAAATCCCAATTCTTAGATTTGCACATCCTTAAACTCCTAATTCCCTAACTGGCACATCCCAAAGATTTAAATTTCCAGACTGGCACATCCCAAACCTCCCACACCAATTCCCAGAACAACACGAATTCCCAAACTGTCACATACCTAAAATCCCAATTCCAAGACCAATTCCCAGAACAACACTAATTCCCAAACTGTCAAAAACCTAAGATCCAAATTCCAAGACCAATTCCCAGAACAACACTAATTCCCAAACTGCCACATACCCAAGATCCCAATTCCCAGAATGGCACATCCCAAATAACCAGATAGGCACTTCCCTAAAATTCTAAGTCCAAAGCTGGCACTTCCCTAAGATTCCAATTCCCAGACTGAGAAAAGGACAAACGTAAGGTCCCAGACAGATTAATAAAGAAGAGAGGCCAGTGCTTACTATACAGTGTATTGAATAAATCATTATATATAATATTAACCCTTGAAGCACATAACCTATAGCAAGGCCCTGTATGGATTTAGATATTGTGATATATACACACACACACACACACACACACACACACACACACACACACACACGAGTACAGATATACGAGTGGAAAGAGATTAAAGGGAACGAGTCACCCAAACAAAAAGCTGTATAGTAAAGTCCTTTTCAAATAAAACATGAAACCCAGATGGTTTTGTATTGTTATTATTATTATTATTATTATTATTACTACTAATATTCTTAATAAAACATTTATGCTTCAAATTCCCTAAAAAGATATGTGAGCTGTCAATCATATTTTGCCCATATGCCCGAGGCACGACTTGTTTATTTTGCTGCTGCAGTTTATAGTGGGTCTGGCACAATATCCGACACACACTGGGTACAAGTGATGGATATTTAGGGATGAACTGAATCCACTATTTGGGAATAGCCAAATCCCAAACAGAATCCTAATATGCCTCCTATGCAAACTAGGGACGGGAAGAGAAAAAGTGGCAAAAAATTTTTTTTACTTACTTGTTATGTGACAAAAAGTTACGTGATTTCCGTTCACGCCCGTAACTTGCATAGGCACAAGGATTAGACCAAATCCTGCTGAAAAAAGGCCGAATCCTGAACGGAATCCTGGATTTGTTACATCCCTAGTAGTTCCGCACAAGGACACTGAGTGGGGCATTACTCCTAATAGAATGACTTGCTGCATAGCAGTTATTATTTCATTTATTACTTTACCCAAGGGGAAGGGGCAATTGCCAATACTTGAAATGCCACTGCCCCAAGCCCAGATCATTCCTATACACTAAGCCCAGCCCATGGCGCAGTTATCTATTCTTACCAACAAGTTACCAGGGGGTCACTGACCCCAGCAACAACAACAACAAATGATGCAGCATTTTTGTGATTAATTTTATTACTTACCTTTTCATCCAGGCCTCTCCTATATCTCAGTCTCCTACTGTCTGGTTGCTAAGGTAAATAAAGCCTAGCAACGAATTGCAAACTTTCTCAGAATATCACTGCCTACATCATACTAGTTGATTTAATAGGATAGGCTAGACCTGTAACACACAGTAGGCATTGCAATGGCCCAGGTTCACTGTGATTAAGTAACAGACCTGGTGTGATCACAACATTGTGCCAAGACTTGTGTTACTTTCTGTGCAAACATCTTTACTGGCCGTGCCACCAACACAACAAATAAGTGACTGGGTGAGTTTAACTCATTCAGCACTGGTTGCCTCAGCAGGATCCAATTCAGCAACAAATCCCATGATCCTTAGCAGAGCAGGCAGTCTCAGCATGGCAGTGCCCAGTATCCCAACACGACAGTCTGCCCCTCCCCCATACAGCAAACCCCCAATTTCTTATTCATAAAGACAATCCAATCAGTAACATTTACATAAATTCAACTTAAAATTCTGCATATTTAAAGGGGCTCCTGCCATCCAAGCAACTCACTTTTTATAACCCCAGCTATATTGTTTGAAGGGGCTGTTCTCCTTTAAATGAACTATTAGTATGATGTAGAGAGGGATATTCTGAGACAATTTGTAATTGGTTTTCATTTTTTATTATTTGTCGTTTTTGACTTATTTAGTTTTTTATTCAGCAGCTCTTCAGTTTGTAATTTCAGCCATCTGGTTGCTAGGGTCCAACTTCCCCTAGCAACCATGCATTGATAGGAATTAGAGTCTGGAATATGAATAGGAGAGGCCTGAATAGAAAGGAATAAAAAGTAACAATAAATGTGTAGCCTTACAGAGCATTTGTTTTTTTAGATGGGGTCAGTGACCCCAATTTGAAAGCTGGAAAGAGTCAGAAGAAAAAACGAATAATTCAACAACTACAAAAAATAAAAAAAAGAAGGGCAATTGAAAAGTTGCTTCGATTTGGTCATTTTATAACATACTAAAAGTTAATGTAAAGATGAACCACCCTTTAAATATATGGGGGAGTATAAGCACAGGCCCAGGCTCAATGCTGGGGGGCATCACACACCTCATTTCTCTCTTATTTTACTTTTCCCAAATAATGCAGATCCAGGAGTGACCTATCCATAAAAGGCTGGGACTGACCCCCGAGGCAGCTTCTCCTGCACCATCACATACAGAGAGTGAAATTACAGGAAAGACAGGTTGTGGGTCGCTGACCCGTAACTGCTGACTGTTCATTATAAGAGTGGAGAGAATGCGGGAGATACTGGTGTGATGGGAGGAATGTGCTGGTACCTGCCCCACAACATCGGGAGAGCACAAAAACAACTGTAAAATAATTAAAGGGCCAGATACTCCATAAGTAGTGAATATTGACTGATAGGAGTCTATGCACAGCCTTATTTACTTACAAAATTGGGCAAATTCCAATGAAATGGAGCACAATTCTCTTCCTTGCTGCACTGACCACTTAAAGGGGTTGTTCACCTTTAAATTAACTGTTAGTATGATGTAGACTGAGAGTGATATTCTGAGCCAAATTGCAATTGGTTTTATTATTTGTGGTTTTTGAGTTATTTAGCTTTTTATTCAGCAGCTCTCCAGTTTTCAATTTCAGCCATCTGGTTGCTAAGGTCCAAATTACCCTAGCAACCATGCATTGATTTGAATAAGAGACTGGAATATGAATAGGAAAGGCCTGAATAGAATGATGAGGAATAAAAAAGTAACAATAACAATACATTTGTAGCCTTACAGAGTATTTGTTTTTAGATGGGGTCAGTGACCCCCATTTGAAAGCTGGAAAGAGTCAGAAGAAAAAAGGCAAATAATTAAAAAACTATAAAAAAATAAATAACGAAGACCAATTGAAAAGTTGCTTAGAATTGGCCATTCTATAACATACTAAAAGTTACCTTAAAGATGTACCATCACGCAAACAAGGGGGTGCCATAGTAGCACAAGAGCTCACACTCACAGAAAGAGTTAATAGATCGTGGGAATGGGGAAAGGAGTTCTCTGTTTACAGAATGAAAAATCACAAACACACCCAGATATTAAACATTGTGCTGTGTAAACTGCAGCTCATGGGATTCTGCAATGAAACAGCACGATAATAAAAGGAAAAGCTAAACCTCAGGAACAGAGCAGACATCACAAATGGAATTCCAATAAATCACATTATTATTATAATACACTTTAATTAAAATAAGCTTATAGCTGCAATATGTGTTAAGTACAAGCTCTAATTACCCATTTTAAACAATACCTTTTTATTACTGCACTGAAAAGCTTTTCATTATAAAGTCAAACACCTAATCCTCACTTTACTATATTAATATTATTAACAACACAATAAGCGATGAACGGAAATCTCAGTGCTTACAGCAGAGCCCCCCACTGGGCATGATAAGGATATTAGGAGTTATACAGGGTATCACTCATGTATTATAAGGGATAATGTACCCCCTACTGTAAATGATAAGGATATTAGAAGTCACTGAGGGGTTGTTCTGTGACCATATAAAGGCACAAGGCTGCAGGCTGAGTTATACAGGGAACTCTGAGTATCACTCATGTATTATAAGGGATAATGTACCCCTACTGTAAATGATAAGGATATTAGAAGTCACTGAGGGGTTAGCGTGACCATATAAAGACACAAGGCTGCAGGCTGAGTTATACAGGGAACTCTGAGTATCACTCATGTATTATAAGGGATAATGTACCCCCTACTGTAAATGATAAGGATATTAGAAGTCACTGAGGGGTTGTTCTGTGACCATATAAAGGCACAAGGCTGCAGGCTGAGTTATACAGGGAACTCTGAGTATCACTCATGTATTATAAGGGATAATGTACCCCCTACTGTAAATGATAAGGATATTAGAAGTCACTGAGGGGTTTGTTCTGTGGACCAATATAAAGGCCACAGGCTGCCAGGCTGAGTTTATACAGGGAAACTCCTGAGTATCACTCATGTATTTATAGAGGGGATAATGTACCCCTACTGTAAATGTAAGGGATAATTAGAGGTTCACTGAGGGGTTAGCGTGACCATATGACAAGACACAAGGCTGCAGGCTGAGTTCATACAGGGAACTCTGAGTATCATCATGTATTATAAGGGATAATGTACCCCTACTGTAAATGATAAGGATATTAGAAGTCATGAGGGGTTAGCGTGACCATATAAAGACACAAGGCTGCAGGCTGAGTTATACAGGGAACTCTGAGTTATCACTCATGTATTATAAAGGGATAATGTACCCCCTACTGTAAATGATAAGGATATTAGAAGTCACTGAGGGGTTAGTGTGACCATATAAAGACACAAGGCTGCAGGCTGAGTTATACAGGGAACTCTGAGTATCACTTGTGTATTATAAGGTATAATGTACCCCCTACTGTAAATGATAAGGATATTAGAAGTCACCGAGGGGTTGTTCTGTGACCATATAAAGGCACAAGTCTGCAGGCTGAGTTATACAGGGAACTCTGAGTATCACTCATGTATTATAAGGGATAATGTACCCCCTACTGTAAATGATAAGGATATTAGAGGTCACTTTAATGTCTTCCTATTTTAAAGGGGAAACAACCCCAAAATAACAACTTGACATAAACTTAGAGCATCTTTGCAATGTACAAGTGAGTTTAGTGGTTTCAGAGATATTAATAGTTTCAGAGAGCAGCTAATTTTAGGTTTTTGCCTCAACAGCCCTCTTTGAAGGTCAGGGTCAGTGACCCCAGCTGTTTATGCACTTTCTGTATTCATTTATCCCTAAGCTTGAGGACTCTCAGTTGAAACCTGGTATAAGTCCAGAATAGAGAGATCTCAGTAACTGCTGAAAGTAGAAAACAAGTGGAAATAGCAGAAGCTCAGAGGAGAGGTCTCAGTGTGTGATTAATGATTCTTAGAAGTGGGTGAGAGCAGCCAGAACGTATCCACAGTAAAGGGTGTGTTTTGTCTGTAGGAGAGAGGAAGGTGGCGGTTGTATCTTGCACAACACTTGTTACTTGGTGCAGCCGGATGCAGAGAGGAAGCGGCAGGAGGAAGTGGCAGAAGATAAAGTGTCACACAACAATATGGACAACTGGCACCTGGGAACGGCACGATCTGTACAGGAGGAGGAGAAAGGAGGCTGCACAGCAGTTATAAAGGGGAAAAAGAGGTGCAGAGATTAGCACCTAAAGGTTGCAACAGCTGCTATGGAGCCTGCACTTCTGTTAGTCATTAGTGGGAGGCCTGACACAGTATTCACTAGGGAGCCAGAAACTGAACTCAAAGCCCCAAACTAACAGCTAAATAAACAGATAATCTAACATGTTCCACTGTGTGTTCCAGCCAATGAACCTGTGACAAGTAGTACCTACCCCTGCACCCCAGGTCTGCATGGCCACTCCCCTCCTGCACCCCAGGCCTGCATGGCTACTACTCCTCCTGTACCACAGGCCTACATGGCCACTCCTCCTCCTGTACCCCAGGACTACATGGCCACTCACCTCCTGCTCCCCAGGCCTGCATGGCTACTACTCCTGCACCCCAGGCCTGCATGGCCACTACTCCTCCTGCACCCCAGGCCTGCATGGCTACTACTCCTCCTGTACCACAGGCCTACATGGCTACTCCTCCTCCTGTACCCCAGGACTACATGGCCACTCCCCTCCTGCTACCCAGGCCTGCATGGCTACTACTCCTCCAGTACCCCAGGCCTGCATGGCCACTCCTCCCCCCTGCAGCCCAGGTGCATGGCTACTACTCCCCCTGCACCCCAGGCCTACATGGCCTCTGCACGGCAGAACTGTAACCCTTGTGCCTGTACTACAGGCCTCTATGAAGAATTCTGCCCTGCTGGCTTGCATGCCTTTAAAAAATAATGTATAGGCTGCAGCAACCCGTTTGCATATTTCTCTTAAGAGACTCAATAAAATACATCAACCCCTGCAATATGCAGAATTGAGCAGTTCAATATAAAGTTGTAGTTGTCCTTCATTATGTTTCACTCAGGGCCCCACTTTATTTGCTGCAATTTCCCTGTCGGCAGAGCAATGAGAGGAGCGGAGGCAATAGGATCACATTCTGCCCCTCCAGGTCTGACATAAGAGAATGTGCTGGTACCAACCCTCCTCCTCGCCCGCATTTCACTATGTGAGGTTACCTGCAAAATTAATGGAAATCTCGTGAGTAATCTTTTAATAGCAAAAAGGAAATTACAGGTTTTGGAAGCAGATCATAAATTATGTCAAGATGTTCCAGAATCCCGGAGAGACGGCTGCACAAGGAACTGCAGAACAATTCTCTTGTGTTTCTACTGGTTTAATGAAAAAGTCGAGGACTGAAAAAAGTACAAAAACTCTGAATTAAGAACAGTCTGGGCTTTGGCTTCATGATACATGCGGCTAGTAGAGGGGCACGTACCCCAAAATATAATGTTCTACCGAATCAACTAAGTGACAATAAATCCAGATTAAACCAGAATACAGTAAAACAGACTTGTGCAGAGCTGACACTCTAGCTGGTTTTGGCTGCTTTAAGCACCTTGCCCCAAAGGACAAGTATCAGGGTAACGCTTCCCACTGAATCTGTTAATCGGCTGATGGGGTCAGTGACCCTGACAACTATAACTGTAATTTCAGGCTGCAAAGAGACAACGAGAAGAAAGGAGTCTTTTTGCAACCTGAATAACTATGTTGCGATGGAACAGAAAATACAAGTTTAGGCTTCCAAAAGTGCACATAAATACAATATTTACAGAAATACAATGTTTAAATGATTTTAAGGGATGGAGACGCAAATGAAGGAGATCCCGAGCATTCCGGATAACAGATCCTGTCCGTGTAGAGAGTGTGGGTAAGAGCCAAACCAGATATTAATTCCTGGAGAAATACAGGTTCATTGAGAGATCCCATGATAGGGAGATGCTACCGAGAACAAAGCAGAGATTGAAGGTGAGAGCTGGAATAACCGGATACACAGGGATTGGCACAGTCCCACTCAGTAAATATTAGCACATGGGGGGTGACATTAAAAGGAATAGGACAGTTGGGGGTGCACTCCTGCCTCCGGCTCCACCAAAAACAAACACATTTACCCACATGAAGAAGCGACGAGACAAAGGAATCTCACCCACTCCTCTCGGCTGCCGGTGGGCGTGAGCACTCAGGAATCCTCTTCCACAATATTCCCATGAATTTACTACAAAGTTTTTTTTTTGTTTGAATCCAGTTCAAATGTGGGTTTTTTTATGCTTTCCTCTCCATGATTTATTCTTTGCAGCAATATATGTTTCTGCCCCAGATCAGTGATGCCCAAACAAACAATGGCATTTGGTAAGATCCACGGGTGCAAGTAAAACACAGAAGACCGGCCCCAGGAGGCCGCAAGGGGGCTCCCAGTTTGGACATATCAACGAGATCGGACACAATCATAAGATCTGTCAAAATTGACCCCAACTAGGAGAAAAGTCACAACCAGAAGGCAACAAAAAGCCTATAGCTGCCCATACATATTAACAGATATCTTTCTTAAAGGGATACTATCACGGGCAAACTTTCCATTACAGTTAATAGTGCTGCTCCAACAGAATTCTGCACTGAAATCCAATTCTCAAAAGAGCAAAGAGCAGCCTAACAGCAGAACAATGGGAAGGTAACAAGATAGCAGCTCCCTAACACAAGATAACAGCTGCCTGGTAGATCTAAGAACAACACTCAATAGTAAAATCCAGGTCCCACTGAGACACATTCAGTTACATTGAGTAGGAGAAACCACAGGCTGCCAGAAAGCAGTTCCATCCTAAAGTGCTGGCTCTTTCTGAAATCACATGACTAGGCAAAATGACCTGAGATGCCCCTACACACCAATATTACAACTAAATACACTTGCTGGTTCAGGAATGACATTTTATATTGTAGAGTGAATTATTTGCAGTGTAAACAGTGTCATTTAGAAATAAAAACTACATCATAAAGATCATGACAGAATCCCTTTAAAGTCACCCAGTGACATAATTCATGCCTGGCCTACAAGCCAATGTCTATGGTCTTTGCTTCTCTCTCTCTATGCACACAATTATATTCTAGTTAGAAAAACCAAATTATATCCGTTCCCAACACAATGGATTTTTGAGCCACACCCTATTACACATTCCTATAAGCTGTTGGCAAAGACTCCTATAATATTATAATTAATTATTAATAGCTGTGTATGAAATAAGCATAGGAACAGCAAAATAGCACAAAATGACATTATGGCACAGATAGCACTGCTGCTTCCAATGGGGATCAGATAGGATCTGTGCAGCCACTGGGACAGAATGCTCTGTTATACAGATAGCTAGAATCTCAGCTGCCATAAAGCAGGACAGGACTGCTGCTTACAATGGGGATCAGATAGGATATGTGCAGCCACTGGGACAGAATGCTCTGTTATACAGATAGCTAGAATCTCAGCTGCCATAAAGCAGGACAGGACTGCTGCTTACAATGGGGATCAGATAGGATCTGTGCAGCCACTGGGACAGAATGCTCTGTTATACAGATAGCTAGAATCTTCAGCTGCCATAAAGCAGGACAGGACTGCTGCTTACAATGGGGATCACATAGGATCTGTGCAGCCACTGGGACAGAATGTTCTGTTATACAGATAGCTAGAATCTCAGCTGCCATAAAGCAGGGCAGGACTGCTGCTTACAATGAGGATCAGATAGGATCTGTGCAGCCACTGGGACAGAATGCTCTGTTATACAGATAGCTAGAAACTCAGCTGCCATAAAGCAGGACAGGACTGCTGCTTTCAATGGGGATCAACAATAGGATCTGTGCAGCCACTGGGACAGAATGCTCTGTTATACAGATAGCTAGAATCTCAGCTGCCCATAAAGCAGGACAGGACTGCTGCTTCCAATGGGGATCAGATAGGATCTGTGCAGCCACTGGGACAGAATGTTCTGTTATACAGATAGCTAGAATCTCAGCTGCCATAAAGCAGGACTGGACTGCTGCTTACAATGGGGATCAGATAGGATCTGTGCAGCCACTGGGATAGAATGTTCTGTTATACAGATAGCTAGAATCTCAGCTGCCATAAAGCAGGACAGGACTGCTGCTTACAATGGGGATCACATAGGATCTGTGCAGCCACTGGGACAGAATGTTCTGTTATACAGATAGCTAGAATCTCAGCTGCCATAAAGCAGGGCAGGACTGCTGCTTCCAATGGGGATCAGATAGGATCTGTGCAGCCACTGGGACAGAATGCTCTGTTATACAGATAGCTAGAAACTCAGCTGCCATAAAGCAGGACAGGACTGCTGCTTCCAATGGGGATCACATAGGATCTGTGCAGCCACTGGGACAGAATGCTCTGTTATACAGATAGCTAGAATCTCAGCTGCCATAAAGCAGGACAGGACTGCTGCTTACAATGGGGATCACATAGGATCTGTGCAGCCACTGGGACAGAATGTTCTGTTATACAGATAGCTAGAATCTCAGCTGCCATAAAGCAGGGCAGGACTGCTGCTTACAATGAGGATCAGATAGGATCTGTGCAGCCACTGGGACAGAATGCTCTGTTATACAGATAGCTAGAAACTCAGCTGCCATAAAGCAGGACAGGACTGCTGCTTTCAATGGGGATCACATAGGATCTGTGCAGCCACTGGGACAGAATGCTCTGTTATACAGATAGCTAGAATCTCAGCTGCCATAAAGCAGGACAGGACTGCTGCTTCCAATGGGGATCAGATAGGATCTGTGCAGCCACTGGGACAGAATGTTCTGTTATACAGATAGCTAGAATCTCAGCTGCCATAAAGCAGGACAGGACTGCTGTACAAGGCCTCATTGTGTGGGGTCGGTGTGTGTGTTTGGGACTGGGTGTTGGCTAGAGACAGTTGAAATACAAAGTAGGATGTGGGTGACACAATGTTTGTACGTTGCAGTTATTTAAATGCCAAGGAACCTCATGTGCCAACAGAACAATGATAATGTAACAATCACTTGCTGGTGTATAATAATTCTGCACCTCAGCTTGGCGCACACAAGTAAAGATCACATTCAGAGAGCGAAAACATTTCATTGTTCTGTATTTCGGCACAAGGAGGGCGTTTGATTCTCCCTCTCTGTAAATCTCAGGCCGGTTCACCCACTTAACTCATGGCATCTATTAGACTCAGAAGCAATTTGCCTGAGTAATTGGCACTGCAAAGGGAAGTGTAATGAGCTCTGTGCCCTTCTTCTGGCGAATATCATTAGGATTTATTGGTGAGAGCGGGTACAGCCACTCTGAGTGCTGCTTTTATTGGCCCATTAATGCTGGGCACCATGCCAGGGGCTGCAACACACCAAGGACAATGTATCTTTATTAATGAAACCAGCGCTCAGGTGAACATAAATATATATTTATATAATGAATAAAGTACACCCTATTGTAAAATATAAGGATATTACAAGTCACCATATAAAAGCACAAGGCCGAAGGCTGTTTTAATACAGGTCGTGGAACTCCGAGGTAACTTCTAATATCCTCATATTTTGCAACAGGGGGTACTTTATTTATTGTTATACACACGTTTCAGTGAGTCATGTGACAGAAATGACATCACTACTCACCGTTTATAACCGATGACATCACTAGTCACCGTTTATAACTGATTACGTCACTACTCACCGTTTATAAGGATCATGGCTTTTGTGTATTATATAATGGACAAAAGCCATGAATATCTTCTAAATGACATTCTTATAAACAGCGAATAGTGAAATCATCAGTTATAAACGGTGACTCGGGGCAATATAATATATAGTGAATAAAGTACCCCCTTTTGTAAAATATAGGGATATTATAAGTTACCGAGGAGTTTCATGACCATATAAAAACACGAGGCCGAAGGCCGAGTGTTTTTATACAGGTCATGGAACTCCGAGGTAACTTCTAATATCCTCATATTTTACAACTGGGGGGTACTTTATTTATTATAATACACAAATTTCAATGAGTCATGTGACAGAAATGACATCAGAACTCACCGTTTATAACTGATGACATCAGAACTCACCGTTTATAAGGATATAATTTACAGGATATTCATGGCTTTTGTGTATTATAATACACAAAAGCCATGAATATCCTGTAAATTATATCCTTATAAACGGTGAGTTCTGTTGTCATCAGTTATAAACGGTGAGTTCTGATGTCATTTCTGTCACATGACTCACTGAAATATATGTATTATAATAAATAAAGTACTCCCAGTTGCAAAATATGAGGATATTAGAAGTTACCTCGGAGTTCCATGACCTGTATAAAAACCACTCCGCCTTCAGCCTCGTACTTTTATTTGGTAATGAAACTCCTCGGTGACTTATAATATCCTTATATTTTACAATAGGGGGTTACTTTATTCACTATATATTATATTGCCCCAGTACCAGCTGCAGCACTCAGATATCCCCCTTTCCAAGCTGCACTACAAGACACCACCCTGATACCACCCAACCCCAGCCATGATGCCCCATTTCCAAGTATCCTGACGTTTTTCAATATGAGCGAATGAAGAAACTGGTTTAATTCCATTCTCAACCGACTCCTCCACCCAAAAACGACATTTTGCATAACAGAAGTCAATTTAGTTTGAAGCCACTTCCCAATATACATTCATGACACATGTAATTGCCTTTGGCAGCAGTATCTGTCTGGCTATTTATATCCTCTGCACAGCTTGTTCCGACTCCCGCAACAATGTAGCAGAAGCAGCTGATGAATAACCAAGGAGAACAAACTTCTGCTACATTGGTTCAACAGTCAGAATGAGATAAGCAAACAGCGATTCAAACGACTTATAACTTGATATAACGTAACTTAAATAACTTAAATAGACAATTATCAGAAATTTGTTTATAATGATTATAATTATAAGCAAACAGTTTTGGGGGTATTGTTCCCATTTTAACCACAGATCAAATACCAAGACTCAGACATTCTATTGTTTTCTGAATAATAGCTGCTTATTTTTAATTTGATAAAGTGACAGCAGTGCAAAGAATTTGAGGATCTCATCATTTAAGGGCATTATATTATTAAAGGGGAGGTGTCCCTTTTAGTTTACTTACAGAACAGCCAATTGCAAGCAACTTTTGAATTGGTCTTTATTATTTTTTATTAGGGATGCATCGAATCCACTATTTTGGATTTTGCAGAATCCCCAAATCCTTCGCGAAAGATTCGACCAAATACCGAACCGAATGGGAACTTCCTTGTTTTGTGACAGGGGATACAATTCGCTCCCCGCCCCTAATTTGCATATGCAAATTAGGATTTGGTTCGGCCAGGCAGAAGGAACCCTGCTGGATTCAGTGCATCCCCCTTTTTTTTTTAAGATTTGCCTTTTTCTTCTGATTCTTTCCAGCTTTCAAAAGGGGGTCACTGACCCCCATCTAAAAAACAAATGCTCTGTAAGGCTACAAATGCATTGTTACTTTTTATTACTCGGCCTCTCCTATTCCAGTCTCTTATTCATATCCATGTATGGTTGCTAGAGGAATTTGGGCCCTAGCAACCAGACTGCTGCAATTGCAAACTGGAGAGCTGCTGAATAAAAAGCTAAATAAGTCAAAAACCACAAATAATAAAAAATGAAAACCAATTGGAAATTGTCTCAGAATATCCCTCTCTACATCATACTAACAGTTAATTTAAAGGTGAACAAACCCGTTAAGAGATTCTAGGAAATCTCGGTGCAGCAACCAAGGGAGTATTCCTGAGCCTTGTACAAAATTACAAACAGGACCAGAGTTCAGCAGCCACAGCACTAGGCTATAAGGCTCCTGGTTTGCAGAGTACACAGGGTGTGGCCCCAGGGCCGGCATTACAATGATCTCTATTTATTTGACTTAACATTCATCCTTGTTAAACTCAATATTTAGATTTCCAGGACAAGCTGCAGAACAACAAGTGCCCACACTCGCCGACAGTTTATACAGAGAATAAGATTCACTGTGGCCTCAATTCATCCTGCAGGAGAGGAGGGAGCTGCCATATGGGTTACCCGTCTGCATAATACAGAGCTTTACTCTCTGCACTCCATTACTTGTGAGTCAGGACTACCACTGGCCAACGCTCGGCTGCATATGTGGGAAATGGGGCAAGAAAAATCCCCGTATTGTGCGATTATATTTTAATCTCTGTAGCGTTGCATAATAAGTAGAAGGCGGAGCTTATTGGAGTCTGCATAGAGAGTGTGGGTTCATCATTGGGTCTGTGGGGAATAGAATGGGAGTCGGAAACCGTGATAATTCTGCAGGATCAGATCATTTGCCCAAAGGCACAAACATTACGACGGCTGAAGGGCAAGAGTCAGAGAGAAGGAGCCATTTGTGCACATATGGGGGGGGGGGGGGTGTATGGAGTGCAGGGGCTAAATTTAGCTCTGTGTTTATGTGCAACTTTCCCTCTGGAATTTGGTAAGAATTTATGGGACACTTTCCTCACCGGAACTGCTCATAAACTCTCGGTCTGTAGAAAAAGGAAGAAAGTTGGAAAAATGATGAGTAAATGAAACAATAACCCTTGCACCAATGTCAACTCTACTCAAAAAGTATACTTGCACCAATGTCAACTCTACTCACAAAGTATCCTTGCACCAATGCCAACTCTACTCACAAAGTATCCTTGCACCAATGTCAACTCTACGCACAAAGTATCCTTGCACCAACGTCAACTCTACTCACAAAGTATCCTTGCACCAATGCCAACTCTATTCACAAAGTATCCTTGCACCAATGTCAACTCTATTCACAAAGTATCCTTGCACCAATGTCAACTCTATTCACAAAGTATCCTTGCACCAATGTCAACTCTATTCACAAAGTATCCTTGCACCAATGCCAACTCTATTCACAAAGTATCCTTGCACCAATGTCAACTCTATTCACAAAGTATCCTTGCACCAATGTCAACTCTATTCACAAAGTATCCTTGCACCAATGCCAACTCTACTCACAAAGTATCCTTGCACCAACGTCAACTCTACTCACAAAGTATCCTTGCACCAACGTCAACTCTACTCACAAAGTATCCTTGCACCAATGCCAACTCTATTCACAAAGTATCCTTGCACCAATGTCAACTCTACTCACAAATTATCCTTGCACCAATGCCAACTCTACGCACAAAGTATCCTTGCACCAATGCCAACTCTACGCACAAATTATCCTTGCACCAATGCCAACTCTACGCACAAAGTATCCTTGCACCAATGCCAACTCTACTCACAAATTATCCTTGCACCAATGCCAACTCTACGCACAAAGTATACTTGCACCAATGCCAACTCTATGTACAAAGTATCCTTGCACCAATGTCAACTCTACTCACAAAGTATCCTTGCACCAATGCCAACTCTATGCACAAAGTATACTTGCACCAATGTCAACTCTACTCACAAAGTATCCTTGCACCAATGCCAACTCTATGCACAAAGTATACTTGCACCAATGTCAACTCTACTCACAAAGTATCCTTGCACCAATGCCAACTCTACGCACAAAGTATACTTGCACCAATGTCAACTCTATTCACAAAGTATCCTTGCACCAATGCCAACTCTACACAAAGTATCCTTGCACCAATGCCAACTCTACGCACAAAGTATCCTTGCACCAATGCCAACTCTAATCACAAAGTATCCCCACACCACAGAACTGTGCACGCTGCAGCCGCACACAAATATTATTACAAAGCCTCTCTGCAGTATTGTGCCCATAAATCTTCAGAGAAATGTAGCCCAAAAGAAGACCTGGTGGCCGGATGCAGCCCTCTTCCCTTGTGGCACGGAAGAAGACTCACAAGTACCACAGAAATTACATTTTGATCCCATTAACCCCTTGATTACTACACGGAACAAAATAATAATCACAACTAATGATGAACAATTCCTGTAACATGGCCCCATGGGAATAGAACTCAGCTCAGAACCAGACAGCTAGCACTCACAGAGCACAGCGATCCGCACACAGATCCAATGTCACCAACAGAACCGGCCTCACATGAGCCTCTGCATTGCAGATAACTGGATGATTGTGCAGTTCTCCCACTCTATTCTACAAGCAGCAGCTCATGTGAAAAAAAATATATATATATATATATATATATATACACAGAACCAGTACATCTCAGAGTCCCCTGATCTGCTGGACACAGCACAGAGATGGAAGTAATCACAGGGAATGCAGCACTTAATGCAGCTCAGTGCAGTCTATACAGTGGGTTCAATACAAAGAGCATGTGACAGTATAACCTCTATTATATAGAGATAGCTATACATACTATTCTCATTCGCTTATGGAACGCCGGTATAGGCTGCAGCAGGGCACAGTCATTGGGTCGGGGCAGAATCATTTTAAAGGAATGGTCAAGTTAACTTTTAGTGTATGAGAAAATGGCTAATTCTAAGCAACTTTGGCCTTCATTTTTTTTTTTTTTTATATATAGTTTTTGAATTGCTTTCTTATTCTGACTCATCCCAAGTTTCAAATGGGGTTCACTGACTCCATCTAATGTTCTGTAGGGCTACAAATGCAGTTACTGAAACTTTTTATTTCTCATCTTTCTATTCAGGCCTCTCCTATTTATATTCCAGTCGCTTATTCACATCAGTGCATGGTTGCTAGGGAAATTTGGGCCCTAGCGACCAGACTGCTGAAATTGCAAACTGGAGAGCTGCTGAATAAAAAGCTAAATCAAATGACACAATCAGAGTTAAACCGATCCAGTCTGACGCATTTAGTGCAGCACATTGGGGGGGGGGGTCCCAGCAGTGACAAAAGCACAAAAAAAGAGAGTGGGCAACACTCCGTGTATCCGGCTTTGTACATCTGCTCCCAGGAACTGGCCAATCACTGCACCCATTAGCCCCACCCACCTGCACCCTACTGGGTCCCATGAGTGCTCTTTACCATTGTGAAGATTAAATATTGCCATGAATCACTTTTACTGCCACATAATAAACAACCACAAATGGAAGGGGTGATCCGTTTAGTTGCTGGGAATGACATGCTCATTATTTTATGTATACACAATTAAGATCCTCAATCGACTGAGAAACAGAATCACTTCCTGTGCTCGTCTATAAATAACTTTTAAAGGGGCGGGTCAGCTTTAAGTGTACTTTTAGTATGTTATAGAGTGGCTAATTCTAATCAACTTTGTAATTGGCCTTCGTTTTTGAATTATTTGCCTTCTTCTGACTCTTTCCAGCTTTTAAATGGGGGTCACTGACCCCGTCTAAAAAACCAATGCTCTCTAAGGCTACAAATGTATTTTTACTTTTTATTCCTCATCTTTCAATTCAAGTCCTCTCCTATTCATATTCCAGTCTCTTATTCAAATAAGTGCATGGTTGCTAGGGTAGTTTGGACCCTAGCTACCAGATGGCTGAAATTGAAAACTGGAGAGCTGCTGAATAAAAAGCTAAATAACTCAAAAAACACAAATAATAAAAAATGAAAACCAATTGCAAACTGTCTCAGAATATCACTCTCTACACCATATTAATAGTTAATTTAAAGGTGAACAACCCCTTTAAGATGAGAAATACCAAACTGCAAACACGAAAACCTTAATGTACTCCCGGTAAATCCAGGAATGTGTCAAGTTGAGAACAGGCCGATGGCCAATACACGGCTAAAGGGAAACATCAATAAATTGTGTGTGTGTGTGTGTGTGTGTGTGTGACTGCCTGGGGGAGACACAGTTAAAACTGTAAAAGCTGTAAAGCAGCCAGCTTTGGGATTTATTGGGGGCAGAGGCAAATGTCTAGGACACAACTGGGATGGGGAAGCTAGGACCCTAAGCCGCAGGAGCAAGAGTAGATGGGTTAGAGTAGGGTGCAGGGGGAAAATCTGGGGGGGGGGGGTGTTGGTGAGCAGTTGAGTTTAGAGTAGTGTTGAGCAGATACGGTGGAGGTACAGAGGTTTTGGTGGGGAGTGTGAGGAATAGAGGTTCAGGCGTCCTTCCCTAGTGCACAAGTACCTCTTGGCCTGGCTGTAAAGCAGCCAGCTTTGGACTTATTTGGGGTAGACAACAAAGGCAAATGCCTAGGACCCAACTGGGGAGGGGAAGCTAGGACCCTACACCCAAGTTTTTGATAAGGTGGAGATAAGGTGAAGGTACAGGGGTTTTTGGTGGTGAGTGTGTGGAATAGAGGTTCAGGCATCCTTCCCTAGTGCACAAGTACCTCTTGGCCTGGCTCTGATGGCTCCAAATTCCCCTTTGAAGTTCAACATGTGACCAGGGCCCCACTTAGTCCCTATCAAGATTGTAAATGTATGAACACATTTTAAAGATGGGCTTTAAAGGCTGTCCCCCAACCAAGCCTTTGGCCCCCTTGGGGGCCAAACATACAGTTTAGGAACCACTGGTGTAAGGGAGCCATATCTCTCAGTACATTTAATACATACCAACAATATCTTGGGGCACGTTGCCTTATGCAGCCATATGGATTCCCTGCACATGCATTGTGCCCCTCCCACTGAACCTTTTTCGTGGGAGGGGCATCTCAAAGTAAAGGCAATTTTAAGCCTCCTTTAACCTGAAGTCAAGGAGAGCACCTATGAGAAGAGAAAAGTCTCTACAGACTGGTGCCCAGCAAGCCCTAGGGAAGGGACTCTGTACAGGTTTCACCCAAGATCAAGAAGCATGACTGCTCCCGCTCATCAATCAAATATATCAATGTAAGCAAACACCAAGTCCCTACACTTCATATACAGAACAACAAAGAGCAGATTTGCCCTAAAGATGCGTCGAGGAAATAGTCAACTATATAATGTGCACTGAATAGCACGAGTCAGATTTCCCCAAGAGGCAGAAGTTTGGGGTAACATTGAGACAGGGGTACTTGGCCCCCCGCTGAATCACTGGCCACAAAAACCTCTGCTTTCCAACACAATCAGTGAGACGTAACCAAGTGCAACACAAAGTATGGTCAGAAAGAGACTTTAAATTATATCCTAATGGGCCTTTGTATAAAAGAGGAGACATCTGTCTGGGGCCCATGATCCCCCAGCACAAGGGAACTCTATGAATGAACTAATAACTTTAATTATATTTAATTATACCAACAACCTCCTATACATGGTAAAAGCTCTTTCCATGAGATCAAGCGGAAAGCACTTTGATCAGACTAACCAGACCCAGAATATAGAGAATAAATCAGAACACAAGAACCTCGGTCCCGGGGGGTTCAGAATCAGAACAGTAGCGCTGGTCAATAGCACCCAACCAGCAATAGCACCCACACAGATCGTGCTCAGGGCTGGAATGTACAAAAGGGGCCCAGAAATCTCTATTGGATCCATTTCCATTCACAGTACATAGGGACAAACTCAGCAACATTTATAGAGAAATCTGTTAGTGATATGTGGGAAATTTGGATTTGTATTTATTGCATGAAACATTGTCTGTGACCCCAGCTCCCCGTACCAACTTCCAGAATTAGGGGTGCAAATTCTGGAGGGCCCATGAACCCCTTGGCTCACCCAGATCCAAAACAGATAATCTGTAAGGGAAATCCACATCATCTTGTATTAATGTCACCCCTATCTCCGCCTACTGATATAGATCAGCACTGCTGCAATGAAAGGCTCATTATTAATATCTGCATGGAATTTATACATTCTCCTGTCTCTGTTTCCTTCTGGTACTCTGGTTTCTTCCCACACCCCAAATATACAGGAAGGTTAACTGGCTCCAAAATAGTGTCCCCACTGTGTGTGAATGTGACAGGGACCTTAGGCTGTAAACTCACTGGGGCAGGGAAAGATGGGAAGGTGATGGGGGCATTAGATTGTAAACTCACTGGGGCAGGGAATGATGCCAATGACAGAATATGTTGATAGTGTGCATAAGAACATTCAGATGAGATTGGTTTGATGCTTTAGGATTAGGAGTAGTTACTGTATATATAAAGTGAACTATTACACAATTCCAAAGTAAATAACCAACGTGATTTTCCCAGAGAATTTATTTTGAGTTTAGTCCAGTTTAGTCCAAGTTCTATACTATGGGGTGAGATTTGGGGGTGAGTGGGGTACCCGGCACAGACATGAGAGTGACTGGCACGTTCTCCCGAGTGATCACAGGCCACACACAGGAATCTCACGCATTTCACCTTGTTAGGCCGGGGGCTGAAAATAGCACAAGATGGAAATGAGAGCAGCTACCCCCCGAGCTCAGGACTGTCACACACTGCGGGATCAGACTCAGCACATGTGTCCTCCATACACTGTCACTGGCACAAACGACTGCCGCCCTCCATACACTGCGTCACTGGCACAAACGACTGCCGCCCTCCATACACTGCGTCACTGGCACAAACGACTGCCGCCCTCCATACACTGTCACTGGCACAAATGACTCCCGTCCTCCATACACTGCGTCACTGGCACAAACTACTGCCGCCCTCCATACACTGTCACTGGCTCAAACAACTGCCGCCCTCCATACACTGTCACTGGCACAAACGACTGCCGCCCTCCATACACTGCATCACTGGCACAAACGACTGCCGCCCTCCATACACTGTCACAAATGACTGCTGCCCTCTATACACTGTCACTGGCTAGAACGACTGCCGCCCTCCATACACTGTTACCGGCAGAAACGACTGCCGCCTTCCATACACGGTCACTGGCACAAACGACTGCTGCCCTCCATACATGAAAAGAAGCTATAAGGCAAGCTAAAATTGCTATAGAAAAGGATATTGCAGCAAGCAGTAAAAAAAAATTCAAAATTATTTTTTAAATATGTTAATAGTAAAAAAAAAAAATGAAGCAGGAAGGGGTGGGACCCTTACTATCAGAGGGGGGTCAGCTGGTTGATGAAAACAAAAACAAAATAAAAGCGCAGATTCTGAAGTCATATTTTTCATCTGTCTACACAAATGAGGAATCAGTAAGTGAAGGTTTCCTTCTTAACAGTCCCAATTCTAGTAATACAACTAATGATGCATGGTTCACACATGAAGAAATTCAAAAGAGACTAGAACATGTTAAGATTAACAAAGGTCCGGGGCCAGATGGTATTCATCCCAGGGTAATTAGCGAGCTTAGCTCTGTGATTGCCAAACCTCTTTACTTAATTTTTCAGGATTCATTGAGATCTGGCATAGTGCCGAGAGACTGGCGAATTGCTAATGTGGTGCCTCTATTCAAAAAAGGATCCCGTTCTCAGCCTCAAAACTATAGGCCAGTTAGTCTGACGTCAGTGGTAGGAAAGCTTTTCAAAGGGTTAATAAAGGATAAGATACTGGACTTCGTAGCAAATCATAATACTATGAGTTTGTGCCAGCATGGTTTTATGCGTAATAGATCTTGCCAGACTAACTTAATTTCTTTTTCTGAGAAGGAAAGTAGAGACCTCGATTCTGGGATGGCAGTGGATGTGATTTACTTAGACTTTGCTAAAGCATTTGATACAGTGCCACACAAAAGTTTACTGGTTAAATTAAGGAATGTTGGCCTGGAACATAGTATTTGTACCTGGATAGAGAACTGGCTAAAAGATAGACTACAAAGAGTGGTGGTAAATGGAACATTTTCTAATTGGACCAGTGTTGTTAGTGGAGTACCGCAGGGCTCTGTACTAGGTCCCTTGCTTTTCAACTTGTTTATTAATGACCTGGAGGTGGCCATTGAAAGTACTGTTTCTATTTTTGCAGATGATACTAAATTGTACAGAACTATAGGTTCCATGCAGGATGCTGCCACTTTGCAGAGTGATTTGTCGAAGTTGGAAAACTGGGCAGCAAACTGGAAAATGAGGTTCAATGTTGATAAATGCAGGTTATGCACTTTGGCAAAAATAATATAAATGCAAGTTATACACTAAATGGCAGTGTGTTGGGAGTTTCCTTAAATGAGAAGGATCTAGGGGTCTTTGTAGAAAACAAGTTGTCTAATTCTGGGCAGTGTCATTCTGTGGCTACAAAAGCAAATAAAGTTCTGTCTTGCATAAAAAGGGCATTAACTCAAGGGATGAAAAAATAATTCTGCCTCTTTATAGGTCCCTGGTGAGGCCTCATCTGGAGTATGGGGGCAGTTTTGGACTCCAGTCCTTAAGAGGGATATAAATGAGCTGGAGAGAGTGCAGAGACTAAGTGCAACTAAACTGGTTAGAGGGAGGGAAGAGTTAAATTATGAGGGGAGACTGTCAAGGTTGGGGTTGTTTTGACCTTTTTACCCATAAAGTGGATCACGGTACCAGAGGCCTCCCCTTTAGACTAGAAGAAAAGAACTTTCATTTGAAGCAACGTAGGGGGTTCATCACAGTCAGGTTGTGGAATGCAATGCCGGGTGATGTTGTGATGCGGATTCAGTTAATGACTATAAGAGTGACTTGGATGATTTTTTGGACAGACATAATACAAAGGCTATTGTGATACTAAACTCTATAGTTAGTACAGGTATGGGTATATAGAATTTAATTAAAAGTAGGGAGGGGTGTGTGTATGTATGCTGGGTTTTCATTTGGAGGGGTTGAACTTGATGGGCTTTGTCTTTTTTCAACCCAATTTAACTATGTAACTATGTAACTGTCACAAACGACTGCCGCCCTCCATACACTGTCACTGGCACAAACAACTGCCGCCCTCCATACACTGTCACAGGAACAAACGACTGCCGCCCTCCATACACTGTCACTGGCACAAACGACTGCCACTCTCCATACACTGGCACAAACAACTGCCGCCCTCCATACACTGTCACTGGCACAAACGACTGCCACCCTCCATACACTGCGTCACTGGCACAAACGACTGCCGCCCTCCATATATTGTCACTGGCACAAACGACTGCCGCCCTCCATACATTGCGTCACTGGCACAAACGACTGCCGCCCTCCATATATTGTCACTGGCACAAAAGACTGCTGCCCTCCGTACACGGTCACTGCCACAAACGACTGCCGCCCTCCATACACTGGGTCACTGCCAAAAATAATTGCCGTCCTCCATATATTGTCACTGGCACAAACGACTGCCGCCCTCCATACACTGCGTCACTGGCACAAACATCTGCCGCCCTCCATACACTGCGTCACTGGCACAAACGACTGCCGCCCTCCATACACTGTCAGAAACCACTACCGCCCTCCGTACACTGCGTCACTGGCACAAACGACTGCCGCCCTCCATACACTGTCAGAAACGACTGCCGCCCTCCATACACTGCGTCACTGGCACAAATGACTGCCGACTCACAGGAAGTGGCACTGCCAGCCATGGGTGGGGCAAGCTGAGAAGGACTGGGTGCGTGGGAATGAAATGTATAAAAATTCCAGGAAATAAACTCATAAAATGTTTGTTTTTGTTCATTTATTAAACATTTCTATTTTGTTCTCCCGTTCAGTATAAATGAGCAAATTCCACTCACAGCTCCACCGAAATCCAACCACAGGAGCTGACACTCGGACAATCAATACAACACCATGTGTCCAGCCCCGGGGCAGACAGACAGACAGAGCAGGGAATTTATAGAAAGAGTCAGAGAAAATAGAAGTTTCCCATGAGAATGTGCAGCAGCAGCCAAATTGTGGATCCGATGAAATGTACATAATGTAACACAATGTGGATAGAGATGTCACAACACTGCAGTCACACTCACTTACACATCTATACAGTATAAACACATCCTGAACCCCACAAACTCACATGAGATTATCTGTGTCCAGTCCATAACATACAGGTTGCCATGCCAACATAAACACTCTGCTCTGCCACATCTCACTGCTGCCCGGCCCTGTGCCCAATATCTTACCGATAATCAATACTGCTCTTTGGAACCTATCTACAGGGGGCTGTGTGTTGGGGTACCTACAAGGCAGAGAATGGGGTACGTACTGGACAGAGAATGTAGTATATTGGGGTATCTACAGGGCAGAGAATGTAGTATATTGGGGTACCTACAGGGCAGAGAATGAAGTATATTTGTGTACGTACAGGGCAGAGAATGTAGTATATTGGGGTACGTAAAGGGCAGAGAATGTAGTATATTGGGGTACGTAAAGGGCAGAGAATGCAGTATATCGGGGTACTTACAGGGCAGAGAATGTAGTATATTGGGGTATGTACAGTACAGAGAATGTAATATATTGGGGTACATACAGGGCAGAGAATGTAGTATATTGGGGCACATACAGGGCAGAGAATGTAGTATATTGGGGTATGTACAGTACAGAGAATGTAATATATTGGGGTACATACAGGACAGAGAATGTAATATATTGGGGTACATACAGGGCAGGGAACTCATTCCCCAGCAGAACAGAAGATTCCTGTATATTAAAGGAAAACTATACCCCCCAAAATGAATACTTAAGCAACAGATAGTTTATATCAAATTGAATGACATATTAAATAATCTTACCAAACTGGAATATATATTTACATAAATCTTGCCCTTTTACATCTCTTGCCTTGAACCACCATTTCGTGACTCTATCTGTGCTGCCTCAGAGATCACCTGACCAGAAATACTACAACACTAACTGTAACAGGAAGAAGTGAGGAAGCAAAAGGCAGAACTCTGTCTGTTAATTGGCTCATGTGACCTCACATGTGGTTTGTATGTGTGCACAGTGAATCTTACGATCTCAGGGGGCGGCCCTTATTTTTTAAAATGGCAATTTTCTATTTATGATCACCCAATGGCACATACTACTAAAAAAGTATATTATTATGATAATGGTTCATTTACATGAAGCAGGGTTTTACACATGAGCTGTTTTACTCAGTATCTTTTAATAGAGACCTACATTGTTTGGGGGGTATAGTTTTCCTTTAATGACCATTTTCTTCCCAGTGAGAATTTCTTTCCCAGAGGAGCAGAAAACAATGAGTAAATATTTGTATTGCCGGGAGATTTTTATTCTGTATCCAGGACAAATTACAAATAAAGAGAAACAGCAGAAACTGGCAGAAAAACCTCATGGAAAGTTGCCCAAATAAACTCCCTGCACAAGCCCATTATACGCCCAAGCCTTGAACCGATACCCCAATAACATGCAGTATAACTAGGTACCATAACAACAAACAAGATACGTCTAGCCCACTGATACCTAAACTTTCCCATTCCTGAACTACAACTCCCAGCATCCTTAGCCAGGCCTCAGCTGCACAGGCCCAGCCCATCCCCCCAGACAGGGGAAATCGGATTGGCTCCTGTTTCATATAAAGACATTTACAGCTAAGGACGTCTCAGAATCTTTATTCTATGTGTAACAAGCTGGGATATTTATTAGCGAAACAAACATTGTGATGGCCATAACCCCCAGGTACTTATACTGGAGATAATATTACTCCCTACCAGGAAGCAACACAGCATGTGGATTTAACTGCCTTGTGTTTACTGGGACCGTATCCACGGAGTAATCCCTCTGCCTGATCTCACCGCTCAGATCCATTTACACCCGACTCTTTATTTATACCTGTCTGTGCTGTGACCCAAATTCAAGGGCAACTACTACTTTGTGGTTATACATGCACACAGAGCTGCCTGACCCTGTATAACTCAGCCTGCAGCCTTGTGCCTTTATATGGTCACAGAACAACCCCTCAGTGACTTCTAATATCCTTATCATTTACAGTAGGGGGTACATTATCCCTTATAATACATGAGTGATACTCAGAGTTCCCTGTATAACTCAGCCTGCAGCCTTGTGCCTTTATATGGTCATTTAACCCCTCAGTGACTTCTAATATCCTTATCATTTACAGTAGGGGGTACATTATCCCTTATAATACGAGTGATACTCAGAGTTCCCTGTATAACTCAGCCTGCAGCCTTGTGCCTTTATATGGTCACAGAACAACCCCTCAGTGACTTCTAATATCCTTATCATTTACAGTAGGGGGTACATTATCCATTATAATATATGAGTGATACTCAGAGTTCACTGTATAACTCAGCCTGCAGCCTTGTGTCTTTATATGGTCACAGAACACCTCAGTGACTTCTAATATCCTTATCATTTACAGTAGGGGGTACATTATCCCTTATAATACTCAAGTGGTATCATTCTATTTGTAAGTAACCAGATTGCTGATACAGGTATTGGACCTGTTATCCAGAATGCTCAGGACCTGGGGTTTTCCGCATAACAGATATTTCTACAATTCAGATCTTCATACCTTAAGTCTACTAGAAAATCATATAAACATTAAATAAACCCAATAGGCTGGTTTCGCTTCCAATAAGGATTAATTATATCTTAGTTGGGATCAAGTACAAGCGACTGTTTTATTATTACACAGAAAAAGGAAATTATTTAAAAAAAATAAAATAGAGTTCATGGGAGAAGACCTTTCTGGTTAATGGGTTTCCGGATAATGGATCCTATACCTGTACTACAAACTGGAGAGCTGCTGAATATAAGCTAAATAAATGAAAAAGCACAAATAATAAAAAAAGAAAACTAATGGCAAAGTTGCAATACTCTAACTAAATGGTGAAGCCGCCCTTTAAGAACTAAACCTGTGTATTGTGCACAGCCCTGTGAGTCTGACACCAGACAGAATGGCTGCCCCATGGCTACACAGAAGCAGATTCATATCAAGTACATCCGTGTAAGTGAAGTCAGTGCAGAGTATATGGGTGCAGGGCGGCGGCGCATATAAAACACATTCCTGTGCTGTTGTCAGACTAACGACTCGGGATTATCTCAGGCCCCAGATACTGTTTTACCTGCAGGTCATTCACCGCTCACTAACAAATGTAACACTTAGTGATATAATGATTTTCAGTAAGAGCCAGGGGAATGTGACTTCCACATTAGAGTGACAGGAGGAAATACCAGGAGTGATTCTGTTCAACTACATCTCTCTTATCTCTCATACAGAGTATATATTATGTGTGACTGTACAACATGTACAACCCACAACACTGTCATCCCCCCCCCCAACAGGGTGCTTCACCTTTAAGTTAACTTTTAGTGTGTTATAGAATGACTAATTCTAGCCAACTTTTCAATTGGCCTTCATTTTTTCTAGTTTTTGCATTATTTGCCTTCTTCTGACACTTCCAGTTTTCATATGGGGGTTGCCGACCCTCTCTAAAAAAACAAACTAACGGCTCTGTAAGGCTACACATTTATTGTTATTTTTACTTTTTATCCCTCTCCTATTCATATCCCAGTCTCTTGTTTAAATCAATGCATGGTTGCTGGGGTAATTTGGACCCTAGCAACCAGGCTGCTGAAACTGCAAACTGTTGACTAAAAAGCTAAATAAGTCAAAAACGACAAATAATAAAAAATGAAAACCAATCGCAAATGGTCTCAGAATATCCCTCTCTACATCATGCTAACAGTTAATTTAAAGATGAACAACCCCTTTCAGGGCCTTTAATCCTTGCACTCTTGTTACTAGGGTATCTGTAGGTCAGCTGTTATGTACAACCAAACTCTCAATTTTTGCGAAACTCTCAATTTTTTTTGCAGCAGTGCTGTTATGCTTTACGGCAGCGATAGTAACAGCCTACAAGGCCTGGGAAGCAGATTACTACGGGTGCACAGGCGGGAGCCACGGTCCATGCCAGATAAAGGTTGGGTCTCTATGTAATTGATATGTTCAGTGACAGGAAGAGAGAAGCCTAGATCAGACCAATAACCAGTTATACAACCTCCAGGTGAGTGCAGTAAGGATAATACAAGCAAATGTGTTTAATGTCCATGGGATTAAATGTGAGTGTGCACATATATATATATATATATATATATATATATATATATATATATATATATATATATATATATATACACATATATACATATATACATATATACATATATATATACATATATATATATATATATATATATACACATATATACATATACATATATACATATATACATACATATATATATATATATATATATACATACATATTGTATATACTGCTGTAAATCAGTGCCACAGGCTATATTGCTGCCGGAAGCTGAACTAGCCACCAGGCAAGTAAATCTCATTTTCTGGGGCCAGTAACCCCCCAGCTGTCCTTCCTATGGCTTTTCAGTAAACATGGGACTAAACCAACAGCAACTCCCTGCTGAAAGGGCATGTTACCTTAAATAATACAGCCAGTGCCAACCTCAGCACCTTTGCAATTGGTCCTTGCTATCATTTGATTCCCTAAGGGCTTGCACGCGGGACCCCCAATAACTTCTAAAGCCAGGGCTCATTAGACTTAATTGCCTTTATCAGCAGTTTGATGGGGGCAAAGTAGGAGGAGGCCATTGCTGAACAAGTTTTCCAACAAACATCCCTTATTATGGAGCGACAGCTGCGAGTTCCCACACTCCAAATGTCAGCGTTCAGCACAATGACATCACTTGCACGGAATGGTGACACGGCAAGCGCCAAATCCAACATGGATATTAAAGGACCAGTAACAATTTTTTTTTTTTTTAAAGGTGTTTCTTTTTAACAAAAAAATAACACCAAAACAGTTTTAACTTGCAAAGTTTTTATTAAGAAATTATTTACCGATTCTCCACTTCAGAAACGGCGACGATCCATCGTGCGGCGCTCGATTTCTCCTCTCTGGCTATCTCCTATAGAAGGCAGGGAGGAGAAATCGAGCGCCGCACAATGAATCGTCCTGTCGCCGTTTCTGAAGAGGAGCGCAAGCAGAGAATCGGTAAGTAATTTCTTAATAAAATCAAATTAAACGTGAAAACTGTCTTGGTGGGGTTTTTTTTCATTAAAAAGAGACAAATTTTTTGTTACTGGTCTTTTAAAGGAGAAGCGGAAAGCACTGTGGGAGGGCTTCACATCATCTAATTGCTCTTAAACAAGAGTAAATAACAGGGGTACCAAAATGTTTTTAAAATGAACTGTTAGTGTGATGTAGAGAGGGATATTCTGAGACCATTTGCAATTTGTTTTCATGTTTTATTATTTGTGGTTTTTGACTTATTTCGCATTTTATTCAGCAGCTCTCCAGTTTGTAATTTCAGCAGTCTGGTTGCTATGGTCAACATTACCCTACCAACCAAGCACTGATTTGAATAAGAGACTGGAATATGAATAGGAGAGGCCTGAATAGAAAGATGAGGAATAAGAAGTCACAGTAACAATACATTTGTAGCCTTAGGGCAGCGACGCAGGCTCAGATTCGGGGAGATTTAGTCGCCTCTTCTTTGGGGCGACTAATCTCCCTGAACTGCCTCCCGTCAGCTAGAATGTAAATAGCCAGTGAGATGGATCTCGGAGCGCTTCCTCGTGAAGCAACTTCGGGCGATTATGGAAAACGAAGCGCACGATTGCTATCTCGCCTTCGATTTACATTCTAGCCGGCCGGAGGCAGTTTGGGGAGATTAGTCGCCCCGAAGAAGAGGAGACTAAATCAAACCGAATCGGAGTGTGTGTTTCTGGCCTTACAGAGCATTTGTTTTTTAGATGGGGTCGGTGACCAACCATTTGAAAGCTGGAAAGAGTCAGAATCATTCAAAAGCTACAAAAAAGAAGAAATGAAGGCCAATTTAAAAGTTGCTTAGAATTGGCCATTCTACTACATACTAAAAATTACCTTAAAGATGGACCACCCCTTTAAGAATAAGATGAAGAATAAGAAGTTGATATTAAAATACTTCCTATACTTCTTGCAGCAGTCGCTTCCTCTAATCTAAAGGCACATGTAATAATGGTCATTAACAAAAGCGCCAATTGGCTGAACAAAGGACAAAGTGGACATCTGTGTGTGTGGCCAGAAATGGGCAACCACCCTACCAAAAACCCAAATCCTGGGAAAATTATTTCCAAGATTTGTTCAATTTGTTAAAGGGAAATTTGCTTTATCAGCTGATTTCTAAAAACGAAGTTGTACATTTCTAGCAGATTATTATTGCAATGTTGTGCCAAGAAACGGTGAGCAATAAAGGGTTATTTTGTTATATAAGAGGAGTGGGTCCCATATGATTGAATCGTTAGAGATTGTTCCCGGCGCCGGATTTGATTACTCAGCAGGAAACTGCCTGGCGATGTATCTAAGAGTCCATCTATCATGTCTCTAGCAGAAGCGGTGAATTACCTCTTTTATTCTGCTATAATGGTACCTACCTACATGGAATTAGAGAAACACAACTGTTAGTGGAGAGGTTTAGCTTGGCCTTTAATCCTCATTTCAGACAGCTGCGGCCTCAATACTGTTTCTCACTCATTGAGATTGACATACTTGTTCTACACTGTCTATAAGGCCTCTAACAGACGAGCGTTTTTAGCTGCGCTCCCATTTCATGCGTTCAGCCGCAGGGGAGTAGACGCACTGAATTCTTTTCAATGGGGCTTTACTCACACAGACGCATGTAAGCGACGAACGCAGGTCCTAACGCAGCATGTTGCATTTTTTCTGCGTTCGTAGCTTACATGCGTCTGTGTGACAGTAATGGCGTGCGTTTACTCCTGCGCTCCCCTGCAGCTGAACGCATGAAACGGGAGCGCAACTAAAAATGCTCGGCTGTAACAGCCCTAAGACTGATAGGAGGGAACAACTTATTATTGCACTTAGGGCTCTTGCAGACGAGCGGTTTTAGCTGCGCTCCCCCATTTCATGCGTTCAGCCGCAGGGGAGCGCAGGAGTATATGCACTGAATTCTTTTCAATGGGGCTTTACTCACACAGACACAGGTGAGCGCCAGAGGCAGGTTGGGACGGACGCAGCATGTTGCATTTTTTCTACGTTCGGTGCTTACATGCGTCCGTGTGAACGTACTGAACGCATGAAACCGGAACGCAGGGGAGCGCAGCTAAAAACGCTCGTCTGTAAGAGCCCTTAGTGTCACTTGTGCAGTTGTTTATCACATTCGCCAGAGCAGATTGGGTTCTCCATCTAAAATACCAAAATCCCCCCCCCCTCCAAAAAGACAGCAGTAAAGTGAGAGTGAGTTGATGCAAATCCCTCAGGCCTACAGGACGAGCTGAATTCCATTGTATCCATTACTCACACAGAGAACAAACCAACTGATTTACATGGGGCTGCGCCGTGGGCACTTCTACCTTCAGTTTCTTGGGGTTACTCATCAGATAATTCCAGGCACCAAACCTGAACCCTTTCCTATTCTTTACAGACACCCCAAAGTGACACCTGTAGGACACAACTTCCCAGTCTGCTTTACTGCTGCCCTTGTAAGAACCAGGAATCAGTAAATCAGATGAATTTCACCCATTTACTCAGCGACTTCTCCGAGGTCACTGCACATGGCACTTACAGACAGAGTCCCGGCTCTTGTTACACCCCCTATTTATCTGCACCCCCCAAGCCAGATATAATGCCCAAGCCCCTCACTCTGTAGTCTTCGTCTATTTGGGCAGAGAAATATCCTCACTGAGCCCCCGTATGTATAGAGTAAGGAGAAGGAGTTGTCCGGCTGACTGTCAGCACAAAGTCTATAGGAAATTCCCTCAGATGAAGCCAGACAGCTGAGCATAACACAAGAAGCAGCACCACAGGGAGACTTGCAGCAAGTTGTTTCAGACACTGAAAACCAGATCCTGTACAACTACAAATCCCGCATGCTGGGAGATATAGTGCAACAGCTGCTGCTTCTCTTCTATCCTGTCCAACTCTGAATCTACCCCTGCCATAGGTCAGTGCAGTAAGTCACACCTCCCAACATTTGGAAAATAGAAAGAGGGACTAAAACAGTGGCGTTGTGAAACGATTTTGACCCACACCCATTTTATGGCCACGTCCCCTAAATACCACATCCTTTTTACAAAATTTGGCAGGCTGTGTAACGTTTGGACACATTTCTCTGGGTTTTAGGGTCAGGTTTTATGTGTTGTTATAGTTTTATAATGGATGTGTTTGGTCCTTTAAGATGCAAGTTTTCCCAAGAGATCTGTTTGTCTTAAATTGTTACAATTGTTTCTTTGCTTGTCTTAAATAGTTACAATTGTTTCTTTAATTATTTTAAATTGTAACAAATGTATCCCAATGTATCGCAACTCCCTATTTCATGTGTTTGAGCACAAATTAGGAGACAATGTGTATGTGCTACCCCTGTCTGTACCTTGCGAGTACAGACTCAGGCAGCAATGTATTCATGGGCAACACCCCGATACTGCAGACACCTTTGGGAAGTAATTTAGGCTGGAAGTCAGGGTGAAAACAGGGCAGAATGGTGGATTGACAAGGTTGTTTGCAAATAAATGAGCATGTTTAATGGAACTTTCTACAGTGAGGTTCACCTTAAACGGCTCCACTCTGACTTTGCTAGGGTAGTTAGTATATTTATATATGGTACTTAAAATCAGGAAAAAAATGAAAGTTCACTGCTGCACACCATTTACTTGCATGTAGGGTGCATTCAATTCCCAGACTGCCTCCAAGTGCAATAGTATCCAAGCTGTGCAAAGGGAAGAAGCCCACCGGTTCACACAAATGTGCCACAATGTCTGCAATAAACAAGATGAAGCCTTAAGCCCGTGTGAACTGCTTTTCTTCTTCCCTTTGCATAGCTCAGTTAAAATCAGAACTCGAGAGATAAAGAACAAAAAAAAACCACATACGGCAAAAATCATAAAAAATAAAAAGAAACGACCAATTGCAATTCTTTATATACTGCGGCCTATACCAAAACAGAATGTACAAGTGAGCTTCCCCTTTAACGGAAGCTGGGGTGACGACATATTAAGCAAGTTACTGCAACATCAAAAAGTGGAAGCATGCGATGCCAAAATGTGTCCTGGAACAGCAGTGGCTCCTTTTACTCCAACAATATTAATAATAATAAGCCCAAAATTACAGGACTCTGTGCCTTTAACTTTCTCTTCCCCAAACACATTCCAAGCCCCGGTGTCCCGGGCAGTTAATACTGAGCCAACATTCCAGACACACTTACCCCCCCCCCACACTCACTGCCGCCAATCACCTGCACTTACTGAGTACCCCCCATATTATTATTATTATTTTTATTATTATGGGAGCAACAGTGACTCAGTGACTTTCCTCTGATACAGGAGCCAATAGACATTATTTATATATATATATATATATATATATATATATATATATATATATATATATAGATATAGATATAGATATAGATTAGATATAGATATAGATATATACCTCCCACTGCACCATCTCACTAACATGCGACTAATGAATAAAGTGCCACATTACACAGGACAGTCGCATTAGAACAAGCCAAGTGTTATTAAACGGGATTTAAAGGGACACGTCTCCTAAATCCGACAGGTCTGGCATCAGTGAGTAACCACTAATCCTTCATAAGTCAAACCAATGACCTTCTGAGATCCAAAAGGAGATGCCAGTGAGCTGAGAGGTGCCACCCAAACACGTATGCGCCGCATTTCTACTTACTGACAGCCACTCGCACGGCGACATTTCCTTTCAAGGGGAAGTTCACCTCCATCTTTGAGCATACGTTGCACAGTGGTTGTATAAAACAATAAAATAAAAGTCTTCACTTTGCATCTGATGTGGTTTGGATTTCAATTTAACCCTTTATTCTCCAGCTCTCCAGTATGCCTTTTCCACTACTTTCTGAGGTCACTGACCCATACCTCTATATTGCAACACACTAACTGTTATGAAACTAACGCTGTGCTTCCACCAACAGAAATGCTTGTCACTTGCACAGCCTCACATTCCCCAGTCTCACCCCAGATCAGAGGCACAAGATAAATCAGTAAAGGAGACAACAGCTATGGGACATCAGTGCACTTGAGAAAGGGCTTTGCCTTAAACATGTATTAAACACACCGATACATTAATTTGCAGCAAAGTCCTGCAGTGTCAGCCGTCCTCCTCCTTCAAATATACTGCTTATGTTATGTAGTGCTACAACAGGGGCACAGGAGCAACCTGCTTAAAGGGGTTGCTTACCTTTGAGATAATTGTTAGTATGATATAGAGAGGGATATTCTGAGACAATTTGCAATTGGTTTTCATTTTTTATTATTGAAGGCTTTTGAGTTATTTTTATCCAGCAGCTCTTCAATTTGCATCTTAAGCAATCTGGTTGCTAGGGTCCAAATTAGCCTAGCAACCATGCATTGATTTAAATAAGAGACTGGAATATGAATAGGAGATGCCTGAATAGAAGGGTCAGTAATAAATAGTAGCAATAACAATAAATTTGTAGCCATACACTATTAGATCCGCTCGTTTAGTGAGGTCGCCAGATTAATCGATCTTAACCCGATATATCCACCAACATCTGGGCAATATTGGGTGAATCTGAACGGTTGGTCCTGGGGCCGAACAACTAAATTATAGAGATCAACTAGTTAATGTGGTCCTAGATCGTGAAAAATTTAATTAAACTTGACCGATCGATATCTGGCCGATTTTTAGCCTGATATCGAGGACCCGTCAGGAGGCCCAATTGATCTAAAGGACCCACATTGGCAGCTTTAATCAGCTCGTCTATGGCCAACTTTACAGGGCATTTGTTTTTTTTGAAAGGGGTCAGCAATGCCCGTTTGAAAGCTGCAAAGAGTCAGGAAAAAACTAAAAAAAAAAATAATGAAGACCAATTGAGGAGTTGCTTAGGATTGGCCATTCTATAACAGTAAAAGTTACCTTGAAGGTGAACTGTCCCTTTAATCAAGGATACAGCTGTGTTGGAATACTGGAGTTTTGAAGAAATTGGATATCAATACATGTGCCAAAGCCATTGGTATGGGACCAGTATATGAGTAAGGGGCACAAGTATGTATATTTTTATTTGTATAGCACTGTACTGCAAAACAATTAGCTGCAACAAACAAGGGGTCACTGCATTAATAAGTAACAATAAGTGCATTATTAGAAATACAATTCACATAAATATAAAATATAATTACAATACAGATTAAAGGCTCAGTGTTAAGGAGACAAAAGGATTGAGGACCCTACCCCGTAGAGTTTACAATCTAAGTAAGCTTACAGTATCCTACAAAAACCATGGGGCCCCAGCACAGGGGTCAGCAGCACCAGCAGGTCTGGGAGTATATAAAGGTCTAAATTAGGGATGTTCTGAATCCAGGATTCAGTTCCGGATTAGGGACAAGATTCAGCTTGTTTCCTTCTGCCCGGCCAAACCGAACACGAATCTGCAAATGCAAATTAGGGGCAGGAGGGGAAATGCGTGACTTTTTGTCACAAAACAAGGAAGCAAAAATGTTTTCCCCTTCCCACCCCTAATTTGGATTTGCAAATTAGGATTCGGCAGAATCTTTCGCACAGGATTCGGGGGTTCAGTCAAATCCAAAAATAGTGGATTTGGTACATCCCTAGTCCAAATAGCCCAATATATTGTGAGTGTCTCTGGCATCTCTAGCAGCCCCTCTGCCACTTGCCAAACCTCAAAAATTGCCAGTGTGGGACTAGTCCGCAGCAGCATGGCTACATTATCAATAAAAGCAAGAGAAATGGCAGATTCTTACTATTAATTCCCAGATCCCATAGGAATGACTTTTAAAGGGGTGATTCACCTTTCGGTTAACTTTTAGTATGTTATAGAACAGCCCATTCTGAGCAACTTTTCAATTGGTTGTCATTACTTATTTGATGATCAGTTTTTAACTATTTGTCTTTTTCTTCTTTCAAACGGGGGTCGCTGACCCCTTCTACAAACAAATGCTCTGTAAGGCTACAAATGTAATGTTATTGCTACTTTTAACAGACGTGTCTTTGTATTCAGGCCTCTACTATTCATACCCCATCTGTCTCTTATTCAAATCAATACATGGTCGCTAGGGGAATTTGGACCCTAGCAACCAGACGGCTGAAATTGCAAACTGGAGAGCTGCTGAATAAAAAGCCAAATAACTCAAAAACCCCAAATAATAAAAAATGAAAACCAATTACAAATGGTCTCAGAATATCACTCTCTATATCAGGGATCCCCAACCTTTAGAACCCGTGAGCAACATTCAGAAGTAAAAGGAGTTGGGGAGCAACACAAGCATGAAAAATGTTACTGGGGTGCCAAATAAGGGCTGTGATTGGCCATGTTGTAGCCCCTATGTGGATTGTAAACCTACAATGAGGCTCTGTTTGGCACTGCATCTGTTTTTTATACAACCAAAACTTGCCTCCAAGCCTGGAATTCAAAAATAATCACCTGCTTTGAGGCCACTGGGAGCAACATCCAAGGGGTCGGAGAGCAACATGTTGCTCACGAGCTACTGGTTGGGGATCACTGCTCTATATCATACTAACAGTTCATTTAAAGGTGAACAAACCCTTTAAGGCTGCTCCCCAGTAACATGACACAAAACTCCCATGAGCCCCTGTAGAAAGGCAACAGCAGGAGTAGCTGAGTACTAAGCACTTATGTGTCTGTGCAACTGATGTATAGTGGTACTGGGAGCTGCCATATTGACTAGTGAGTAGCAGGGAGATCTCTCTCTCTCTCTATATATATATATATAAACAAGGGAAAGTTGTGCTCACCACTAGTTTTTAAAAACATTAGGCGGGGGTGCAATGAGGGTGTGACCACAAAATACATATAGACATATAGATAGCTTAAATATATTGATAATGGGTTGAGTGCAGAGGAATCTTGTATTTGTCTATATATATATATATATATATATATATATATATATATATATATATATATATATAGATATATATATATGTGTGTGTGATTGGGCAAATGTGCAGTGATCAGACAGGCACAGTCCCATGTTATTTCCCATGATCCCCAGTAGGAGGGGACAGACACATCAATGAACAGGTACTGACCGCTCAGCATAGGATCCTCCTCGGTACTTTCCGTGGGGCTCTCGGGCCGGCTCGGCTGCAGAAAGGAAGCGCACAAAGCCCATAGCAGAGTCCGACACCAAAGCATTCCGCCCAACAGTCCCGGGACACTCCCGATATTCCTGAATCAGTCCGCAGTCCCGAGACGCTGTTTAAAAGTCCCGCAGCGCCGATATCGTCTGACTCCAGGGCTGCTGCTAGTTCCTAGTGCAGAGTCGGCCTCCGCTGACGTCACTGGCACGTAGCGCACGGCGTCACGGTCACGTGGTAAAGAGAATCCAACAAAAAGCGGGAGTTGATCGAGTGCGGCGGCTCCTTGTGTGACACACCCTGTGTGGTGACTTCCTGCCCTCGCAGGGCGCTAATAATGTCGCTGTATGAAGAGTTGTGTGTGTGTGGGGTTTGAACGGAGACTGTCTGGAAATAGGCTCTGGTATTTCAACCATACCTCCCAACTGTCCCTTTTTCTGAGGGACAGTCCCTCTTCTTTTGACAGCTCAACCCGCAGTCCCTCATTTGTACTGGAAAGTCCCTCTTTTCTCTGCACTGAACAGCCAGAAAAAGAAACAAAGTTTCTCACTTAATTGGCTTTTAGCAGAGAGTCCAGAACAGCTAACAGGTGCAACTAAGATACTTTGTAACAATTTTAAGACACAAAAACACAGTTTAGATAAGAAGAAATATTTTCAAACTTTCATAACCTGACAAATTTTGTAAAACAAACATGGTAATAAGGGGGTGTGGCCACAGAAAGGGGTGTGGTAAAAAAAATTGCTGCGCAACGTGCGGGAAAAAATTTTTTGTCCCTCTTTTTACTTCCAAAATGTTGGGAGGTATGTTTCAACTACGCACAGGCCCGAACAGACTCACTTCAGTCTTTTATGTGGAGACATGGGCCTCTTGGCAATAACAAGTGCTGAATTAATCTCATACCTCCCAACATTATGGAAATGGGAAGAGACAAAAAAAAAATTTCAGCAAGGAGCGCGACATTTTTTAACCACTCCCCTTTTTGCGGCCACGCCCCTAATTACCATGCCCATTTTACAAAATTTGCCGGGTTATGAAAGTTTGAAGGCAATTCCTGTAGTTTCTAAGTTTTATTACAGTTTTACTAATGGAGGTAAATAGCCTTTTTAAGATTGTGAGTCCAAAGTCAGGCCCGCGGGCCAATTGCAGCCCTTTACACCGGCCCTCAGCCTCCATCATGAAATGAATAATAATGTGGCCCCCCCAGCACAGTACGATCAGGAAGCGCGTAGCCGTGTTAGTAATAAGGGCACATAGTGACGCGCCGCTCTCGCATACTTCCTTAGGGCTGAAGGTGCAATAGAGATACTGACGTGTTAATACTGTGAACTAAAGAACGATGAGAGAGCAGTGCGTCACTACGTGCCCTTATGTGTCTATTGCTAACACCTTCAGCACACACCTCAGACACAACACAGACCTCGGGGTCCCCAGCTGCCCCCTGCGCTGCTACCGCCGACCCTGGACTGTCTTCATGTACTTGGCCTTATCACCCGCCAGTCTCTCCACTCCAAACCGCTCCGGCCCTCCCGTGACAGGGGAAAGAGAAGGACTGTGCGCACAGTACCGGGCTGTGGGCGTTTCTTCTCCCCTGAGGCCATAACCGAGCTGCAGCACCCCATCCCCGCCGTGACTCTAAGACTGCTCACCCGACTAGCTGTGGCGGCAGATGGAAGCCAATCTGCACACAGTGGAGAGACTGGTGTTCATGGGGGCAGCAGGGGACCCCGTGGGAGCTCGGCATCAGTGGCGGAACTACCCTCAGGGCCCCCCCCCCCGGCAGCCCGTGCACCACTGAAAATGCGGGCTGTGCGGAGGGGAGAGGGGCCCGGCTGCGCGTCATGCACCAGGGCCCGCCCCCCTCTAGTTACGCTACTGCTCAGCATCAGACAGCAGCAGTTCCTGTGGCAGCCAGCAAGAGGGGAAACTGGGCCAGGAGGTGCCGGTGCACAGGGGCAGCAGTAAGAAATCTACTCTACCGGCTCAAGGACCGATCCCAGTGTGCTGCCCGTGTGCTGCTTTACTGTGACAGCAAAAAGAGAGAGAGCAACACTGATACAGTTCCACACTGTGCTGGGGATCTGAGGCCCAACCGGTGCGCTACTTCCTCCTGCGCTGCCGCTGTTGGACACCTGGAATATAATAAGGAGCCCGCTGACATCGCCTTCCATGAACACTCATGCTGTCAGTAGAATATGGGAGAAGAAATCGAGCACCACACAATGGGTCGTCGTCGCCCTTTCGCCTTTTCTGTAGAGGACAGGAAGCAGAGTTTCTATAAATTATTTCTTCATAAATACTTTGCTATTTTAAAGTTTAATTTGTCTTGGTGTTTTTATTTCGTTCTATACTAACAAATTTAAAAAAAAAAAATGATTACTGGTCCTTTAATTGACAAACATCTGTACGAAAGTGATGTTCTGGAAAAAGTAGCGACTGACACCCATGGACATTATCAGATAGTCAATACATGCAAAGATATGATCATTATCTGTCAGAAATGTTCTAACCTGTATGTTCGACTTAACGACCATTTGCCACGGTACGAAAATTATTGGGACAAGGGTGGTCCGAAAATCATACGAAACGTTGTTTTGTACAATTATATCTGCGCATCTATGACCATGTTTGTAGTTTCCTTAATAAATAAAAAGCCACAGGCTTAAACTGGCCATATGCTATAAGATCTGCTTGTTTGGAAAAGTTGCCAAACAAGTGGATGTTCCCCTGATATGCCCACCAAAAGGAAGGTTATATCTGGCTAATCCAATAGTTTGTCCCTGCAGCCAAATGATTGGATTACAATGATGGGCATACCAGCCCACGGGACGAGGACCGCATCAACTAGCCAATGCATTCCTTGATCGAGCAGGAAATCAAACCTGCCAGACTGAGATATGGCCAATTTTTTTTGCCAGATATTGGTCTGGGAGGCCCGTCTGAGAGCCCCGTACACTGGCAGATAAGATGCCAAATCTAAAGGACCCAAATCAGCATCTTAAATCTGCTTTTGTATGGTCACCCTTTGTTTTAGATATAGACCCAATCACAGGACACACCATCTTCTCACTCTTTCCAGCTTTCAAAAGGGGGTCACTGACCCCATCTTAAGAATGAATACTCTGTAAGGCTACAAATGTATTGTTATTGCTACTTTTTATTACTCATCTTTCTATTCAGGCCTCTCCTATTCATATTCCAGTCTTTCACTGAAACCAGTGTAAAACCAATTGTACTCTCTACAACATACAAGAAGTTAATTTGAAGGGGAACAACCCCTTTAAACTGGATTTTGGTTTCCTTTAATACTAGCAAGTAATTATAAAACACCCACATATTTTAAGGAGCTGTACAATAGAGGGGTGCATTTGGTTTAGGGTGGAGTTATTTATTATGAGACACTCTGAGATGTCAATTGAATGTGATTTCATTGTGACATACCAATAATATATAGCACATGTCATATCTAACCATCATATCCGTTATCTCGTGATAAACGAAAATATAATCATTTACTAAGGTATCTGCTTAATCTGTTATATCTGTAGTATAATATAAGGTTACTGGATCATTTGAAAATCAGGGTCATTTCTAAGGAATACAAAGTTGCTGCACTGATTGCAGATGATTTACCCACCCCATGTTCTGTCCAATTATATCTCTCCCTTGCCCATCCTTAAAGCGATACTGACATGTAATCATAGGAACGTGTCAGTATCAAGTAAATGCTGCACATGGAATAGTTCCCCGGAAAGCCGGGTAATCAGCCTATGGAAGGATCGCCCCAGCCCAGCGTCACTGAAATGGTTCAGAAGATCATTTAGCAGTGTCGGAGGGTCGGGTGAACGCAGGTTTGCGGGGCCTGGGGGCAGCTTTGCGGGGGAACTATCCAGATGCAGCATTTACTTGATACAGACATGTTCCTATGATTTTTATAGGAACGTGTCAGTATCACATTACTTGTTACATCGTTAGCAAATCCAGTCCTTATATTGCAGCTGTGTGCAGTAGTGATGTGCAGGCCAGCCCGATACCCAAGGGTCAGGCGGGTATGGGCCAACCTCACACCCCCAGGTCCAGGTTGAGCTCTTCTTTCTGCTCCCACCGCCTGCCACCTTACACTGCCGGCTTCCTTTTTATAGATGCGCGCCCCGCCCCCTTTGTGATGTCATCAGTGGGACGGGTCTATAAATGGAAGTTAGGGTCGGGTCACATCATATGGCAGCCATCGTGGAGAGTTGACACACCCATTCCAAAGTCATCTAGGTACATCTCGGCTCCATGTGGCTCATGTGATCATGCTTCCTTCTCCACCCAACCTTGTGATTAAGCCTTCATCCACTGTACCTAATTGTGCAGAAAATGTTCAGAATTTTGTCATATCAGTCACTCAGCCTCACAATTATGTCTGCATGTTGTTTTTCTAGCTGCAAGTACACTGCGTCTATGGATACAGTCTCCTGTGGGACCCCTGGAGCTACCACCATACTCAAGTAGCTGCAGAGTTCTCCTGCATTGATGGACGCATGGTTCGGAACAGGAAGCAGGACAGATGCGCCAGACGCAATTATGTGGAAGTGCAAGGAGCGTGTTTGGGCACAAGTACCTTTAATGAATGATGTCAATTTACCCAACGTCTGCCTCCATTTTTGCATTATTGACTGCAGCCGGGGTTGGGTGATATAAAGATATATACAATATATCTTAAGGGAGAATTCAACCCCTTATCAAAAAAACCCTACCCACTACCCTACATAGACCCCCCTCCCTCCTCCCAGCCCCGGGTAAATGCCCCTAACTTTTTACTTACCCCTCGGTGCAGATACAGGGCATCGGAGTTCACAGCAGCCATCTTCTTCTTTTCTGTTTTCTTCGCGAAGTAAGTGCCGTTGAATTGAAAGGGGTTGAATTCTCCTCTGATTTTCGGATTCTGACTTTTTTCATCCTCGGGGTATAATAAATCCCCAAACAATCAAGGTTTTTTTTTCCACTAAAATTTTTTTTTGGGGGTTTTGGCATTCAGATTTTAATAAATAACCCCCAAAGTGTAATCACATGGAGAGAGGCTGAGCTGTATCTGTACTATATATAGAATATAATCAGTAAGGAACTGCCACATATATAATCACCAAGATTAACATGGTGAGATTTATAGAGTTCAATAATCACAGAGACTGGGCCATATCTATATTATCATTTACAATATGATTTACAGGCAGTATTGGATGATACAGGCAGATATCTGCAGTATTATAAGGAAAACACAATGTAAGAAAGCAGGAAGGATTGCAAGTATTAGTCCACGGGGGAAATGTGTATGTCCCAGTGGGTCAGTGACATCTCAGTCAGAACCATGATTTAGGGGGTGGGACGATGATAGCAGTGGGGTTGCAATTTGCTTATTTGTGTCTGGTATAATAACATTGAAACCCAGACAGTATATTTTGAACTGGACAGTCCCCTTGAAAAGCGGTGTCACCGTGTCTTGGTTAAAATCGGGCAGGAGGCAATTCTACTTAGCCCACGGCTGCAATTATGCTGGGGAACAAATGCTGCATTGTGGGTAAAAACATGTCATTTTGCACCTGAAAATATCACTTTGCACATTGCACTTTATAAATGTATTTTCCTATTATGGGCCACATTCAATACAGTGAGAAGGTTTAGCACGTGAAAAGTCATGGCCGAGATTCAATTCAGAAAAACGTATTTCACCCACTGAATTGAATCTGGCCCAATATGTGGAAAATATCAAAGATTGCTTTTGGCAAAACAGACTATTAAACTTAAATGTATTTGAGATCTGACCCTGTAAGGACACTTTTCTACAGGTTTCTTAATTTACATTAATCCACGGATGCCTTTCTATTCCATCTACTGCTCAGCAACCCAAGGGAAGGGTCAGTACCTACAGGACCAGAACCAACTCCAGAAGTGGCTCTTTCCAGCTTTTAAATGGGGGGTCGCTGTCCGTACACACATGGGCTCTCTAAGGGCAGAAACACACGCTGCGTTTCGGGAAGATTAGTCGCCCGGCATCAAATCTCCTCCTCTTCGGGCCGACTAATCTCCTTCGGCAACTTCGGAAAACAAAGCGCTCCAAGTGCCACGGCGACGGGGAGGCAGTTCGGGAAAATTAGTCGCCCCAAAGAAGAGGAGATTTGTCGCCAGGCGACTAATCTCCCCGAACTGCAGAGTGTGTCTCTGCCCTAAAACCCAAATCTCGCCCCTCCTTGTTCTCTGATGATAAGATCAGCTCCTTGTCAGCCCTATTGCAGAAGTGCTGGTTCTTCCGGTTAAACCAAACAGAAAGTGGGAGGGTGAAATCCTGGAAAGCAACTTAGACTTCCTTTTATTTTGCATTTCTAGAGTAAGTGCTTTAGTTAAAGTGGTTGCTGGGAGTTGCAGGTATAGGACCCGTAACTGCTGAAGGGCTGAGAATAATAGATCCATGCACAGGGGTGAGTGGGAGAAGCACGGTTGAACTATGCACCCCTGCAGGGCCGGAACTAGGGGTAGGCAGAAGAGGCACGTGCCTAGGGCGCAATCAAGTGGGGGCGCCAAGAAAGTACCTCTTTCTTCAGCCTACCCCTTGTCCGGACCCTTTCTCTCCCACCGGCACTCTCTTCCCCCTTCACAAATTAAAATATTTCCGGCATGCGCAGTTTATGCCACAGTTCCTGACACACGCAGTTTCTGATGTGCACGCATGCGCACTTCCGGCTGTGCGTGCATGCGCATTTCTGGCCGCACGCGCATGCGCACTCGAAGTCCGGCGCACAAGGGGGCGGAGAGGGCTGCCGGGTTGCCTTGGGCGCCCGGCTGTCTTGGCCCGGCCCTGCACCCCTGCTACAGTAGTCGCTTAATCCTTCCATACTATCTTCTGAGGCAGGATCACAATGCAGGATACTCAGGGCACTTACCTGCTAATTAATATTATTAATAACACAGATTCATAAAATTGGATGTAGACATGAAACATACAAGTAAATATTCAAAGCAACCTTTAAAAAATACATGAGATAAAAAGGACGGTGCCCAAAAGATCTTACAATCTAAAAAGAATGGTTAGCTCCACATAATGAGTTTCAAGGGATCGCACCACAAACGTGCAAGTGAAAATGCTGTCCGAAAACAGATTGACACAAGGATCCCCCTTGTCTTGTTTCCATAGTTTGTATTGCTTATTATAGCCCCACTCATGCAGCCCTCTGCCATCCTGTATTCCAAGCTGCTGCCTGGTTGCCAGGGTAATCCATTCCTAGCAACCACACAGCAGGTTCAAGTGCAGGCCTGGGAGCCACAGAACAAAACCAGATATATACAAATAATAAATAAAAACACAAATTCTGCCAGTAGACAACTGAGTTTCAATTTGTTTATTAAATGGTTTTACACACTATCTTGTATTCTTTCTTTTGTTTTAAATACTGATATGCACAGCTGCAATCCATTAGAGTGCAGATATTTACCAAAAAGCTCTTAAAGGGGTTGTCCACCTTTGGGTTAACTTTTAGTGGGTTATTTACTAAACTCCGAATGCAAAAATCACGAAAAATTTTTGATTTTTTAAATAAAATCAGACCAATTAAAAAGAAAACACAATTTTTTCGGGAATTTATTAAACCCTGAGGATGGAATAGTCAAAATAAGAAAATCTGGCATCTCAGACCTGTTGAGTTTGCATATAAGTCAATGAGAGAAGTCCCAATGATATTTGGGTTACACGCAATACCCCGAAGTTTTCGGGCAAAACATACAAGAAATTGGAGTTTTCAGATGAAAAATCGTGAAAATCAGATCAGCAAAGCAAAATTTCAGGAAAATGTAATAATAAATAAGCGCAAAAAACCCAAGCATTTGATCGGAGTTTGTGGCAGAAAATATTGATAGAAATTCGGACTTTGATAAATAACCCCCCTAGTATGACAAAGGGATGGATATTCTGAGACGATTTGCAGTTGGTTTTCATTGTTTATTATTTGTAGTTTTGAGTTATTTAGCCTTTTATTCGGCAGCTCTCCAGTTTGTAATTTCAGCAGTCTGGTTGCTAGGGTCCAAATCCCCCTAGCAACCATGCACTGATTTGAATAAGAGACAGGAATATGAAAAGGAGAGGCCTGAATAGAAAGATGAGGAATAAAAGTTTAATACACTATATAGCTTATTTTTCCATCTAGGAACCTAGGAAGTAACGTACCAGCAATCAGCATACTAAACCCATAACTACATTTACTTCTGAGATTGTGGACGAGTGAGTCCATTTATACATTTGATGCTGCTTATTACCTTTGAGACTGGACTTAGCGCAGAGCTCACACCCATCTATTACCCAATGGTTCTTTTAATAGATGGAACTTTTGGGAAAATAGACCAACAACAATCAAGTGGGCAAATTCACTAAGCGCCGAATTTGCGCTAGCGTCCACTTCACTCACATCGCAACACTTCGCCAGGCGTAGATTGGCCAGGACAATGCTAATTCACTAAAATCCAAAGTTGCGTCCAGAGCCCTAAACGCTGGCGAAGTTGCACTATCGTTACTGCGACAAGTGAAGTGAAGTTGCGCTAGCGTTGTCTAATTTGCATATGGCAGGAAGTTAAAGTTGAATGGACGTAGCCCATACATTACACTGCACAAGCCCAGGAAACCTTAATAACCTTCCCCCGGGGGGAAGCCAGGTACCCCAGAATAAATTAAGATTTTTTGCAGCCTATCACCCTAAAAATAAAAAGTCGCCAGCATTTTGTGGGACTTAGAAAAATGTTCAACTATTTTTTTGGAACTCCTATCTACTCTATTGCACTTCGCCTTGTCTGAGGTGGTGACGACAAGTCTGGAGTAAGAGGTAACGTTCAGAAAAATCTGCATTTTAGCGAATTTGCGCAGTTACGTCCATTCACCAGAGTGAAAATTCGCCAGGCATAAGGGAGTGAATTACCGCTAGACGCCAGCACCCATTAGTAAATCGGCGAAGTAACGAAATGACGTCACGCTGCAGAATTTTCGCTAACGTTAGTCACTTTGCCCTTTAGTAAATCTGCTCCAAGGACTTTATAACTGATAATAAGATGATATCTCTCTCACATATCCAAAAACGTTGGGGTTACAAACAATTGCATTTTTATACACAAACAAGTAGAATGAAAGATTGGAACAGAATCTTACCTCCCAGGAAACAGATGTTAATGTCTCCACTAAATATTATCAAACCTCTTTCAAAAATCTATAAAATTACTTTTAGCTCAAGTATTTACACAAGAGAAAAAAATCTGTATTAAATGGAAAAAAAGAACTAAATGTAAACATCACTAGTCACCGTTTATAAGGATATAATTTACAGGATATTCATGGCTCTTGTATATTATATAGTGAATAAAGTACCCCCTCTTGTAAAATATATGGATATTAGAAGTTACCGAGGAGTTTCATGACCATATAAAACCACGAGGCCGGAGGCCGAGTGTTTTTATACAGGTCATGGAACTCCGAGGTAACTTCTAATATCCTCATATTTTACAACTGGGGGTACTTTATTTATTATAATACACAAGTTTCAGTGAGTCATGTGACAGAAATGACATCAGAACTCACCGTTTATAACTGATGACATCAGAACTCACCGTTTATAAGGATATAATTTACAAGATATTCATGGCTCTTGTGTATTATATGAGTTATAAGTTATAAGCTTCTTTATCTGTTCCTATAAACTCTGAAAAGTTTACCACACACCTTATGTTACATAAAGTGCATGAAAAAATGAATGTATTGTTTCATTCCATATGTCCGTTTTGTAACAGATGAAATGGATCTCCAACACGTGACACGACACTTCGCTCCACATTTGAAAGCACCCACATGTCTCATCCGAGAGGAATTCCTGGACTCCTGATTATCATGCTGGGAGACAGAACATTTCTTAGAGGATGACTCTTCCCGCAAACAATTTACACACTGGCTCCAATATCGCTTTCAGGTTAGAATCTGAATATATAAAAAATTGGAAGATGTTAATGAATGAACTTGTGAATATATATATATATAGTAATGAATCAAATCAACTGGACGTGCTATATTTTAAGTGTCTTTTAAGACGTTTTGTCATCTCAATTCAGAATGTCCTGTACCCTGGAATACCCTGGAGTCTTACTCCAATCAGTATAATGTGTTTAGTGAAACCAGCATGGGGTCAGAGAGCTCACGGAGGCAGGCGTTGATGGTATTAGCATAAGGTGTTATTAAATCATTCTGGGGAGAGGTGGTTATACAGCATTGTATGTGGCAGATAATAGGGGTCACAGCCTCCGCCTCTGTTTTTACATATACGGCTTCTTTGACTCCTCTTTTGAACCAATCCTCCTCTCTGTCCAGAATGTGAACTCGGCATTCTTCAAACGTGTCCCTTTTCCTTTAGATGTAGGTTCCCAGCTGAGTACTGACCAGAGGAGCTGACTCTCCATTTTGTAATGGTTCTATGGTTTCTCCCACGTATAAGTCTGAGCATTCCTCACTACCCTGCATACACCATGTTACTCTTCTTGTGCTTTGCTATTGGGTCTTTTGGATGAATCAGTTGTTGCCTCAGGGATGCAGTGTTTATTTACAGATCCTTCTTAGTTTTTCTGACACCCCAGAGATATATGGGAGGACCAAGTTCTTTCGTCTGTCCTGCTTTCCACTTTCACTGGTAGTCTTGGTCTATCTCATACTTCCGGTTTTAATTAACATTGCATCCCTGTCTGCTTTAAACCTAGCAACACACTGAGGCAACAACTGGTTCACCCAAAAGACCCATCTGTCACCATTAATGAGCTTTGTTCTACCCATGTATCCATTAACACATCCATGTTATACCCTTTCTCCAAAAATGTATCCCACAATTTGCAGGCCTCCTTCATAAACTCCTCATTCCTGTGCAACCGCAGGAATTGACCTACTGAAATGCCTTTATTAAATGTATGTGGATGGCAGGAGTCCCCTCTCAACAAAGAATCACCTGCACAAGGTTTTGTGTACACCATTGTTCTAATCTTTCTGTTTCTCATTTCAATAATTTTATTGTTTTTTCAAAAAATAAAATGCGTTGTCGTTTGTTACATACATATAGTCATTATAACATTATAGTCAAATATATTATAAAGCATATATCAAGGCTTGAGAAAAGACTGTGTGGTCTGAAACGTTGCCAATTGTTTGGGGTCAGAGCCCATTTCCTAATAAAGGCATTTTAAGAAAAGAAACCATTGACTGGTGCCGTTTATAACTAATGTAGTTAGAGTGTCAGCAAGTGAGGAGGGAGGGTTCCCCCATATCTGTAATCTATCCAGGGTTGCCATACTTTTAAAAACATGGGAACTTTTGGGCTTAAGTAGGTTAAAGTTTATTTGTGGAGATTTCCAAGACCTTGCTAAGACCAGTCTAGCAGCCAAAAATATGTGGTTAATTAGTTTCCTATGTGCTATTGTTACATTTTTGTAAAGGGTTACCCTGGTGGTCTAGTGGGGGGACGGCAGGGATGCCTGCCGCCCCCTCGGCAGGGACGCCCGCCTCGTCTTCTTCCTCCTCCGCTGGTTCATTAAGGACGCGCACGGCGCATCTCTTCTGCTTTATAGGCGTGATAACGCCAGCGCGCAACGGCACGAAAATTCAAATATTTAAAGGGCCATTCCACCTGTTCTCATTGCCCGTTATAGGTTTGTTCCTGGTGCCTTAGCTTTTGCTATTCTGGACTCTGAGCTTGTTTCTGATTATCTGTTGTGACCCCTGCCTGTTCCTGACGATTCTGACCTCTGTATCCTGATCCATTGCCTGAATTTCAACTACCGCTTCTGCTATATCCTTCTGATTGATCTCCCAGTTTTGACCCTTGGCTTCCTGACCTCGCTTTGAATGCAGCCTGCCCAGACCCAGCCTGATTTGTTTACGCTCACTTTCTGCCTGCCTCGACCCGGCCAGTTGGTGTGGCTTAATATAATTTTTTTTATAGAAAATGTAAAATTCTCATAAGTGCATTGGTAGTAAACCCATTAGAAGTTTTAATTTTGGTGATTGGGGTAAAATCTAGGCGATTTCAGAGTTGTCTCGCAAAAAAGCGACTAGGTTTGTTGGTATTTCTCTGTCTTATGTGTGAGGACTAGAGTTTGATTGATCTGAGTTCTTAGGTCTATATTAGGATTTTCCATTCGACGTACCATTAAATCATTTAATTGTGTAGTTAGAGTAGTGATCTCCAAATTTTGTGCCTTTTTCCGATGTGATCCCCATTGGATCAGCAGCCCACGTATAACAGCTTTGTGGGCTTCCCAGACCATAGCAGAAGAAGGAATGGTAGATGTGTTTTCCTGAAAGTATGTTTTCAGGGAGGTTTCTAATTGTTTGTATAGGTCTGGCACCAATAACGTATCTAAAGGGGGCAGGCCGTGGTGCGTGACAAGCAGCCGGGCCCCCGCCCCCCTCCGTACGGCCCGCATTTCATTTGCGCGCGGGCTGCCGGGGGCCCTACCTGGCCCGCTCGCACCCCCTGCTCCCCCGGTAGTTCCGCCACTGTCTGGCACTTTTAAAAGAGATTCATTCATTCGCCACCTTGCCAGACTTTTAGGCATATGTAGAAGAGTGAGTTTATACAGAATGGGTGAATGATCCGACCAGGATATGTTAAAGATTCTGGAGGATTGGGGCATCGATATCAAACTTTGCGAAGACCATACATGATCAATCCTAGTATATAGGTTGCGGGGCGAGGAAAAGTGGGTAAATTGCCTAAACCCTGGGTGGAGTTCTCTCCAGACATCTACCCAGCCTTCTGAATTGCATAATTTGACAATTTTCATACCTTCTGTTGAAATGTGGGGGTGGTAAAGATCAGGAGGTGTTGAAATTGTTTGTCTATCCCAGTACCTGTCCAGAATGCTCTTGGTATCACCCCCAATGATTAAGTGGCCTTCCCCCCCAGTGTGACAGAAAGACCACCAACCTTTCAAAAAACAAGAATTGCCCCGCGTTCAGAGCATAGTAAGAAACTAAAGTCATTTTCATCTCAGCCATAGAAACTTTTAAAGCTATATACCTGCCCTCCGATTCTTCAAAGGTCTCTAATACCTGTAGGTGTAAACCTTTCCTTAATAGATTGCGACCCCTTTAGTTTTCATAGTGCTATTAGCCATATAGACCATGGGGTAATTCTTGTGCACAAACTTGGGGTAAGAGGTTGTTGAAAAGTGGGTTTCTTGGAGGAATAGTATATCTTTTCGGAGGGAGTTGTAATATTAAAAAGTTCCTTCTTGTCCCCGGCGAGTTAAAACCTTGAACATTATGGGATAGGATTTTCAAATCCATTGTGACTGTAAAGGCAAAATATCATACATGTATATAGAAAGGCAATCAGCCCACAAAGGCTGTCCAGCTTATACTGACTTTTGTCAAATGCGAAGACCACTTTCTTAATTCAATAAAACATCTTAACAAAATAGTAGAACATGAGAACGTAATAGTAAAGTAAAATACACAATAATTTGTGAGATAATGTCAGTGGAACAGTCCACTGTTTGGTGAGTTTCACCCCTCAGTCCCTACAGCCAGTTAAGGAAACCGGGACAAAACTGTTGGGGGGGCAACAAGGTAAACCCGAGGGGCTAACCCTGGAAGGGAGGGAACTACGATGGGCAAGCATAATTGGGAGTATTGGGGGCTGGTGTTCCACCCCTGTTAACTCAATAGTGTTCCATAGTCAAGGATAAGTGTGTTGGCATATTGGGTTTTGTCCAGAGACCTTCTCCCACCAACTGTCATCTAAAAGCAGTCGCTTCCATTGAAGATTTGGGTGGGGAGGTAGTTATTTGGGTTATCCCAGGGAAACACAGTGGTGGGTAACTAGTAAAATGGATATGAATAGTGCATAGCCCAACCTAGATATGTAAAAAACAAAGAACTAAGACAATGGCTTCATCTCAGCAACCGTCCAGATTACCGTCCCAAGCATAATCATGACTCCAGGTAAGTCTGTCAAAAATCTCAAGTAGGTGATGTTCTCCGCCTTGGTGAACCCGTTGCTCTCTCCCAGATAGGGCTGACTCCACGAGGTTGAGCGGGTCTAGGTGATTTCGTTGGGCTGTCCGTGTGTCGTGGTGACAGTCCTAGGCGGGATAATAGCTCTGTTCCTAAGTGTAGAGAGCCAATTTGGTGACTTTGGCCATTGTAGGAAAAGGATACTTTTACTGGAAACAACCATCGGTACCTTATCTTCAGCGTTTAAGTTATTGGAGCCAATGCTTTACGCTTCTGGAGCGTTATGGGAGCCAGGTCCGGGTAGATTTGGAATTGAGTGCCCTGATATTCTAGGCGTTCTTTCTGACGTGCGGCCTGCAGTATCGCTACTTGTGTCTGGTGGTAATGGAGACGTAATATGATGTCTCTAGGCGGGTCGCCTTCTCTTGGGGGCCGCAAGGCTCGGTGAATCCAGTCGTACTCTAAACGTTCCGCAGGTAAATTAGGGACCAGTGATGTAAAAATATTATCTATGGCAGAAGAGAGATCCGTTACCGTTTCTGGGATGCCTCTTATGTGCAAATTGTTGCGCCTGGATCTGTTATCTGCATCCTCAATTTCGTCCCAAAACTCTTGTAGTTGTCCTTGAAGCTCCTGAATGTCATTCTCATGAGCATCCAAGACAGTTGTAATATCGTCTACTTTGTGCTCTAAGACGTTGGTTCTTTGCCCCAAGTCATGTAGCTGTTTAGCAATGTCCGCTGATATAGTAGTCGCCACGGCTGCCAGTTCTTGCTGGAGCATGGATTTAAACTTGTTAAGTAAGGCCGAGTCATTCGGAGGGCCTTGTGGTGAAGTGGTTGGGAGTCGCTCTCTAGCCAGGAATCTGCCAGTGAGTCCATTGAAGCCAAGGCTGGGGATAGGGGGCCTAGTCGGGTGTGATGCAACACTTCTCGTGGTGTAATGAGATGAGGTACGCGGGCCTTTCTGTTCCCGTCTGCGCCTTCTTTTTGCCAATCCGAGACCCCCGTTACTTCCGGGATATTTAGCCATTCTCGACTTGCCCAATCGTGGATTAATTCTGTTATTTTCCAAGGGTTTTAGTGCCCCATCGGTACGAGCACAATCAAGGTGCGGCCATCTTGGATTGCTGCTCACTAGCGCCCACCCCCCTAATCTTTCTGTTTCTAACAGAAATCAACAAATCCAAATACACTATTTCGTTAGCATTATAACAACTGGTAAAGCTAAGGTTAAAATCCTCATTATTCATTCTTTTCATGAACCTCTCAAATTGTTCCCCTGTACCTGGCCACACAAACAAAAGTTCATCAATAAAACAACATGTTCTAGTCCAGGGGTCTCTTAACAGTGACCCATGTATAGGTTTGCATATGTGGACGCAAACTGTGTCCCCATAGCTGTCCCACATTCCTGGAGCTAATACATCCCCCGAATGTGAAATAATTGTGTGTTGACAGATATCAGATTGCCTCTATAATAAAATATTTTACTCCCCCTGTGTAGTTACTGTATCTGTTCAAATGGTACTTAATTACCATCATACCTTTACTGATGTTATTCCAATATTTAAAAAGGGATTACGATCTCAGCCTGGCAATTATAGGCCAGTAAGCTTGACATCTGTGGTGGGCAAATTATTTGAAGGCTTGTTAAGGGATCACATTCAAAATTTTGTCCTAATGAATGGCATTATGAGCAACAATCAGCATGGCTTTATGAAGGATAGGTCATGTCAGACGAATTTGATTGCATTTTATGATGAGGTAAGTAAGATTTTGGATAGTGGGGGGGCAGTAGATGTGATCTATTTGGATTTTACCAAAGCGTTTGATACCGTGCCCCACAAACGACTGCTTTCTAAACTAAGGTCTGTTGGGCTTAATGAAGTCGTTTGCACATGGATAGGAAACTGGCTACAGGATCAGGTACAGAGGGTGGTTGTTAATGGGACATTCTCTACTTGGAGTAAGGTTCTTAGTGGGGTCCCCCAGGGCTCAGTATTGGGTCCACTTTTATTTAACTTGTTCATTAATGACTTAGGGGAGGGTGTTGTAAGTAATGTATCAGTGTTTGCAGATGTCACAAAACTATCAGCCCAATTAATTCCTCCAGGATGTGACACTTGCAACAGGATCTTGACAAACTGGCAATCTGGGCAGCTAAGTGGCAAACGAGATTCAATGTTGATAAATGTAAAGTCCTGCACCTGGGATGTAACAATATCCACTTATACCCTTAATGGGACTGTACTAGGCAAATCCATTATGGAAAAGGACCTTGGAGTCCTTGTAGATGATAAACTTGGCTGTAGCAAGCAATGCCAGTCAGCAGCATCAAGGGCAAAGAAGGTCTTGAGCTGTATTAAATGGGGCATAGAGTCACGGGAGGAGGGGTCATTCTTCCACTGTATAGAGCACTGGTAAGGCCCCATCTAGAATATGCCGTACAGTTTTGGTCTCCATCACTCAAACAGGACATTATTGTATTAGAGAGGGTACAGAGAAGGGCAACTAAGTTGGTAAAAGGTATTGAAAATCTTAGCTATGAGGAAAGACTGGCCAAATTGGAGATGTTCCCGCTGGAGAAGAGGCGCTTAAGGGGTGATATGATGACTATGTATAAATATATAAGGGGATCATATAATAATCTCTCTAATGCTTTATTTACCAGTAGGTCTTTCCAGCTGACACAAGGTCACCCATTCCGATTAGAAGAAAAGAGGTTCCGCCTAAATATTCGGAATGGGGTTTTTTTCAGTGAGAGCTGTGAAGATGTGGAATTGTCTCCCTGAATCAGTGGTACAGGCTGATACATTAGATAGGTATAAGAAGGGGTTGGATAGCTTTTTAGCAAGTAAGGGAATACAGGGTTATGGGTAATAGCTCATAGTCCAAGTTGATCCAGGGACTGGTCCGATTGCCATTTTGGAGTCAGGAAAGAATTTTTCCCCCTCTAAGGCAAATTGGAGAGGCTTCAGATGGGTTTTTTGCATTTCTCTGGATTAACTGGCAGATAGGTAGTTAATATAAAAAACTCAATGGACATGTGTCTTTTTTCAACCTTACTTACTATGTTACTATGTTACTAGAAGACTACATCGGACATACCTTATCCATACAAATCACTCAACTTCCATAGAACCTTCAATACATCCTTAGTATCTTTGAGATAGGAATCCAGCCTCTTAACTAGTGGCTGGAATAGTGGATGTATCAACTCAAATAGTCCCTCATGTAAAGAGGAGATCCCAGAAATAATGTGTCTACCCTTTGTGGGCACTTCCCCTTTGTGCACCTTCGGAGGGTGGCAAAATATTGGTGTTTGCGGATAATCAGGAACGATTACCTTACACATCCTTTCTGTAATTAAACCTACCTGTTTTCCAAAAAGGGCAATGTTTTTCAATATCGTAAAATCTTTCACAGGATTAGTTCTCAGTATCCTATACTTCTCTGTATCTGCCTCAACACAACAAGGATCCCTCCTTAATTTGCCCATTTATATGTTAAGGACATATTCATTTTAAGTTCCTTAAGCACTTGGGAGACACATCGTGATGGGGACAGGTTCTTTGGGTGAGACACTATCAGATCGAATTGACTATTACCTGCACCCAGGGCTGGGCCAAGGTATTTTGGCACCCTAGGCAAAGGCTTCAATCAGTGCTCCCTTCCACCCTGCATTACCATTTCCCACCTTACCATTCATATTGCCCCCTGTACCTGTGCAATTTGTTGTGTGGGCTGATCTCAAGCTGCTGCTAAGAAAGAAAGTGCCACAAGGGGGCAGTAGGAGATCGTGCAGAACGTCATGTCCAGGAGTGTATTTCTGTGTCTGTCTACAGGAGTCATTTACAAATACAAATATTTAGTATAATTGCATGTTTAAACTTGCTGAAATAGATTTCATTCATGTATTTATTAAATAGTAAAAGTTCAGTAGTTTTGTTGGCTCTGCCTCACCAAAGCTTTCTTATTTCTTTCAAAGCTCTCTCATTTCTTTGCATCCCCGAGGTAAGTGCTAATTACATGTTACTATGATATTTAATTCCTAGATCATGAGGACTTTTAAAGGGGAATTAAAGTGTAAAATAGAATAAGGCTAGAAATGCTGTATTTTGTAACTAAACATAAACATGAACTTACTGCACCACAAGCCTAATAAAACAAATAATTTATGCTTTCAAAATTGGCCACAGGGGGTCACCATCTTGTAACTTTGTTATACATCTTTGCAAGACCAAGACTGTGCACATGCTCAGTGTGGTCTGGGCTGCTTAGGGATCGTCATAAATGATCAAAACAACACAAGTCAAATAATATCTGCCAGAAGCCGATACAGCAAGACTGATTAATAATCCGAATATACAGACTGCACTGGATCCTGTGTTGTCATGTAATCTAATGTGGATTTTATAGTTTTTTTATTGTTTAATATAAACTTTCTCCAACTCTGCAGAACCAGTGGCTGCAGCAAAATAATCCTCCAAATAGAATCCCAGTTTATCTGTTTAAATCTGGCTCCATGATCTTTGTCCCGGCAGCTCGAGTTGGAAACAGTAAAGGGAATGTAAAGGCAAAAATAAAATCCAATACAAATCTCTACACAGTCACCGACTGCTCTACAGGGAAACAAACAAAGCTGCTTGCGTTCTGCATGGCTGGGAAGTAAGGCGAGGGCTCCCCCTGCTGTTCATAAATATGATTGTTTCCCTGCAGAGCAGTTAGGGACTGTCTGAAAATTCCTATCCACAGCAGTAAATGAAGGGAGGATTTCACTGCATACAGTCAGGCTTCTTATAAAAACGGTACACATTTTTTAATTAAAGTATATTAGAGATATGTTTCTTTTTCTTTAAGTTCAATGTGAAAATAAAAACAGGGTAAATAGATAGACTGTGCAAAAAATAAAAAATGTATCTAATATAGTTAGTTAGACAAAAATGTAATGTATAAAGGCTCGGGTGACTGGATGTGTAACATAACAGCCAGAACACTACTTCCTGCTTTTCAGATCTCTAACTCTGAGTTAGTCAGCGACTTGAAGGGGAGCCACATGGTACATACCGTATATACTCGTGTATAAGCCGACCCGTGTATAAGCCGAGGTACCTAATTTACCTAAGAAAACTGGAAAAATGTATTGACTCGTGTATAAGCCTAGGGGCTGATTGAAAATCAATCTGTACTTTGTACAGGAACGTTCCTCTAGTCATATAGACAGCCCTGCTGAGAATAAGGATTGCACTTCCCCAAGCAAACAGCGTATAAGAAATTCAAATCCCGTAATATCGGATCCCTCACCTCCCTCTCCCATAGCGCATCAGGACTCTGTGACTGACGATCGCCGCCCGGAGCAGGTCCAGGAGCTCCGGGCGGCGCGTCCTTCCCTGCCGGCGTCGCTCCCAAAATGGCGGCGCCCATGGCCGCCACGTGGGTAGCGGCGCCGGCGCCTCTACCCACGTGGCGGCCATGGGCGCCGCCATTTTGGAAGGACGCCGGCAGGGAAGGACGTGCTGCCCGGAGCTCCTGGACCTGCTCCGGGCGGCGATCGTCAGTCACAGAGTCCTGATGCGCTATGGGAGAGGGAGGTGAGGGATCCGGTGAGGGATTGGCGTATGACCCGCGTATAAGCCGAGGTCGAGTTTTTCAGCACATTTTGGGTGCTGAAAAACTCGGCTTATACGCGAGTATATACGGTATCTGTTCAGTGAATATCTAGTATAGGTAAATCTAAAACAACTGGACTTGCTATATTAGAAACATTCACCCAGTTTTTATTTTTACACTGAACAACTCCTTTAAAGAAAGTAAAAATGGGATTTTATTTTTTTGCCTTTACGTGCCCTTTAAGGCTGGGGTCCTATAATAATTCCGTTGCTGTTCTTCCTCCTAAATCACATGGATCTAAAGCATTTGTGCTGAGCTAGGGGTATAGGTGAATAGTGTTTGTGGGTAAGGTGGGTTTAGCAGGGGCTAATAGATAGGGGGCAGCACTAACAACAGACAGGACACCTATCCCAGCTGAGCAGACTCTATTTCTGCAGTGATTTCCCAATGAAGTGCAAGGAAGGATCTCAGAGCCAGGTTTACAATCACTATTACACTAGGACACTCTAATGAAAAGCTATACATACAAACACATCGACATACTGAGAAATAAATCTGGGGGTGATTTTTGGTGATGCCCGCAACATATCTGCCACCTCCCCCCCATTAAGCCCAGTCCATGTCCCATTACAAGCTAGTCACGGCCATTGCTACTCCCCTTTATAGTTATGTCTAACTGTCATTGCTATTGTGATCGCTGCCTGTCGCTTTTTGTTCTCTGGCTCTGACCCTTGAAATAGTGAGCCAGATCTTCTCCAAGTCTGTTAGTCAGCTAACTTCTGCTACATTGTTTAAGGAGTGAGAACCAGCAATGCACAGAATATAAACAGCCAGGCCGAGGCTGCTTTCTTTTTTACACTGTACAATGGATATTGGAGAGTTGCTCAGAATTGCTTTTTATTTCATTATGCAATGCTTTTTTTGTGGAGGACTCTAAGTGTGTGCAGAGCCATGTATTCTCTATAGGAAGCCACGAGTCTGTGACTTTGGTGGCAACTTTATGGGACGGGGCTGTGGAGATTTTCTGCCTTTAGAAAGAGATACTGACACCAGACATTAAACACTTTTTTTTACATCTATCATAATATTGCCTTTGAAAGCAACTTATAACTTTGACATAAAGTATTTGCCTAATGCTGTTACATTACCTGTCTAGGGTTGCCACCTTTTATAAAAAATTTTACCAGCTGCTGGGGGTGGGGCCTCAAATGGGCGGGTGTGATGTCAAAAGGGGCGGGGTGTGACGGCAAAGGGGTGGGGCCACACAACGGAGACCCGCGGACGCTAGAAGAGGCAAAAGAAAAGGTAAGTTGCAGGGGATTCGGGGCAGGCCGAGGGCTCCTTTTGATCGTATTACAAATTTACCGGCAGCTACATTGCCGGTAAATTTGTAATACCGGCCCCTGCCTTGGCAGATATTTTACCGGCTAGGCCGGTAAAATACCGGCCGGGTGGCAACCCTATACCTGTCTGATGCCCTATGTTCCTGTATGAGGGGGCTGCCATATTTGTGCAGCAGGAGTCCATTGGCATTAGAAACTCTAAGTAAGGCCAGGGTCGGACTGGGGGGCCCGGGGCCTACCGGGACTACTGTTCAGGGCCCCCTTCGACCCCATATTGTGATGCACTGAGTGCACTCAGCGCTCCTGCTTGAGAGGCGACACTCGGTGCACCTGCATGAATGGACCTGCGCACATGGTGCTGCACAGCGCCCAAGGAAAACTTTCTTTTTGTACAAGCTGATGGGGAGAGGGGACTGGCCCAGCAGTGGCCCATTAAGGGTCGGGGCCCACCGGGTTTTTTCCCGGTATCCTGCTGGGCCAGTCCGACACTGTAACAGGCTGAGATGGGTCAGGTTGGCAAAAGAGTCAGGTTTAGGAAATTTAACTAAAATAACTTAGATAAACAAACCTCTCAGCAAAAAACAATCAACCTGATCTATAGGTAACTTTTAATGTACATTCATATTTAAAAAAGTCGTTTTTTAGTGTCAGTATCACTATATACAGTCTAGTGGAATTTATATACAGTCTAGTGGAATTTATATACAGTCTAGTGGGATAGGCTCTGCAGCAGACACACTAGTTACTGAGCTTTTCTGCACCAATGATATGTCCAGCTCAACAGCTTTTATTTTTATTTGCTCTTAGTAAATGAGGGTCTTTTTGTGATGAAAATAAATTAACGTGGCCATAGACGTAACAATTACAATCCTGTGACCACTGGATGCTGACAATTGTTTGTTTTCATTACAGTCTTTTAGAGCCGAATCGTCATGTAAAAACATTCGAATTCAACCTGATCCGACGGTTCAACAGTAAACACTGGACGATGTTCAAGCGCCTTCAAAGGCACCCAATCAAAATTTTAGGACTTTTGGTTGATTAGCGAACCGACCAATATCAAAGTCTTTTGCCGATATCAGTTGGCTCGTCTTCCTCCATATATGCACTGAATATCATACAAAACTTTGTTTCTTTTCTGCGTCTATAGCCACCTTTAGGGAAATTGCCCCATAATTGACATTAGAGAGTACAAAGCATGTTCCTACTGCTGTGCCCACAAGTCCAGGTTATTAGCCCCAGCTTCTGCAGCATATACATTACTCTTTGTATCAAGTCCCAGGGCTAGAGGAACACAGCTGACATGTTTAATTTCAGTTCTCCCTCCTTTTCTCCCCGTAACACTGATCTATTACTCAGCACTGTACAGCCCAGTCTGGGGCTCTGCAACAAGGCAGTGAAAGGGTTATAAGAAAGAAAAACATGTGGGGGTCTTGGCTTATGGTTGACCCCTGGGCTTCCAATGTGCTCCAGATGTGATGTGACTGCGCAGAGGTTAATATGGGGAGAGCCTGGGGTGGGGGGAGAGCTTGCAGCTAAGGCTGAGACTGTTAAACAAGGTCTTTCTTGTAACTTCCTCTTCTCTCACTTCCTTCTGCTCTAGTGAGACTCTCCCAGCCAGAAACCCAGCCCTGCAGCCACCGGCCAACTTCTCTTCTTCTGACTCCCTGGGACCCCAGTCTGTCCCACCCAGACAACAGCTCCTGCCTCAATCCTCATAGCATCTCCTTCTATGTGACCATTCACGGGACCCCTCCAGCACCCTAGCACCCAGCTGCCTAGTAACTCTATCCTCCTACAGACCCTCCAGGCTCAGAGAGAGCTCCAGTAGGACCCCTGGTCTCCAGCACAGAGATATGAGCGGTAAGTAACACACACAAGGCTTCTACTGCTCCCAAACTAGAGTCTCCCCCTGGGTATTTGCACTTGGTTGGGTCCCATGGGGTAAAACTGTCATGTTACATAGCACGGCAGTGAAAGGGGCTATTTAATCCCAACGGGGCTCTGCACCAATGAAACTGCATGGGGCGAGGAAGCCATTTGTATATTACACTGTCCTACACCCTTTCCCCTGTCATGCAATTATGAGGCATATGTTATACCCACAGACTCTTAGAATTAAATTCCACTGGTGCCTAATGTGGGCCTTATATAAAAATACAGGGGGCGATTAAGCACAGTTTCTAAAAGAAATAGTGTATATGGAATAAAGTTCTCTTCTTTTGTATAAAAGAAATACCCAAAATTCAATTCGTAATAGAATATTTAGTCCAATTAGCTCCTAGGATGCTGCCACTTCGAAAACCCGGATGGTGAAACCAGGGGTAGTGTAAAAATAACATGAAGGGCTCACTCCCCTTAGTATGGATAAAATGCACTTACAATGATTGCAGGCAACAATAGCGTGTAGTTGTGCAGTGGGAAGATTCAGTTCCCATCAATAAGGAAAGCATTCAGAAGATTCAAATCCCAGTCCCAATGCATTTTGTCACTCTCATTGGCTTCTTCAAGGGTTAAAAATCAATATAATGCCTCTAGAATATATACTAATAAAGGCAGAAATTTGCTCTGCTTTCCCAGCTATAATCGTTTATTTTTTCAATTATTGCAGGGATAGCGGAGCGAATTTCTGCCTTTATTAATATATATTCTAGAGACATTATATTGATTTTTAACCGATGAAGAAGTCACCGAGAGTGATGAAACGCATAATGTGGGCCTTTTTCCACTGCTAAGGGAACAATTTAGAAGTCAGTGTTACAAGAATAACTTCTGTACCAAATGCAAACTACATCTCTCAGCTTTCTATTTGCAGCACAAATTCGAGAGACACGGCCATCTTGATATAGACTGTAAGCTCCTTTTCTGATTGCCAGACTCTCTTTTTTGTTGTCTGTTATTGAACTGTCCCTCCCAACAGTAACTGGCTGAGGCTGATGGGAGATTTAGTTCAAGTTTTGGTTTAGTTGTGCCGGGTTTATAAAGGAAATATAACAATATCATAGAGAACGGAGACATATGCATTTAAACACTGAATCAGGTATCTAGTACAGTAGGGACAATTAGATTGCAAGCTGCTGTGTTCAATTGTTGCTATATGTGAGCATGCACACAATGAATGGGCTGTGTATTTATATTGGGTGTAAGGGACCAAGTTTTAGGGGGGGATCACAAAAGGGGAATGTCACAGTGGTGAGAGGGTGGAAAGATGGTGACAACAGAACAACATGGCAGTAGTGGGGCATGATGGTGACAAAAGTAAAGCAAAGTGGTGACATTAGGGCAAGATGGAGACTTTAGGCCTGTGGGGAAGGAGCAATAGATGAAAAGGTCCATATTTCATACATGTTTCATTTTGGCCCAGTGGGCAACGTACCAATCATTGCAGTTACAGAGACTCGAGGACTGGGTTAAGTCCAAGGGCACCTTCTGTCTCCCTTGAGTCTCCCTTAAGCATTGCCCGCAGGCTCAGTAACCCTCCCTTGCATGATTGTTGCTTCCCCTCCCTGGGCTTTGGCGCTATGTGAGGAAGTGAGAGAGACAGTGCGTGAGACATCAGCAGATAATTAAGGAGGAAGCCATATTGGAGATAGCTTAAACCATGTCCCTAGTGGAGGACCACTTGTTAGTATTTTGGGTCTCCTAATTGAATTTTTTAAATGATTTTGTGGGTTAGTTACATGTAAATGGGAATACCCCCCTCTAGCTGGGAGTTGCAGGTTGGTTAACTGTCATATAAATCATTATAGTATTAGGCCAATGGCCCCACTGTTACTATGTTGCCACACTGTTCCTGCTCTTCCCGCCTGTTATTCCTTGGCCTCCTGCTGGGTGGTCTACTCTCTGCTTTGAGCTCCAACATTCAGTCTGGGCCCCTTGACTCATAGCAAGGCTACAGATATAGGAAACATTGCTGTGTGTCGGCCATAGTTCCAAGAATATCTTGACTCTGGCAAATCTCACCCAAATTAGTCCTCGCCAACCTTTCAGCCTTTTTGGAATCACATTTACTCCGCCTCGGGACATGGTTGGGCACAGCAGGGCATACCATGATCATGATGAAAAGGCAGATTAATTGGGGTGTATTTCACCACCATGTTACTTGTTATATATTACTCTTTTCTGATTGGCCCTCAGCAGACTTAATGACATGCCAGAGAGAGAGTGAAGTGCACAAAGCAGGCACAATCCGACATATTGTTGCACCCTGCTAGAGTCCTGCAGCGGGTCGGGTACCCGTGGGTTGCTCGCAAAAACCAGCAGCACCCTGCTGGTTGCGGGTAGAAGTTCCCGGTGCGGGTATAGATGCAGGTCAGCAGTTTTGCGGGTTTTGCTCCTTTTTTCTGACCATGGCTACTTCTAATGATGTCACTTCCAGTTTACAATGACAAGGTACTTATGGGTCGGACCGTGTAGCGGGTCCAAGCGGGTAAGAATGCGAGTCCGGGTTGCGGATTGCAGGTTGCGGGTACAGGTCGGTACGGGTTCCAAAAAATGGAAACGCGCAGGACTCTACACCCTGCCCTGCATGCAGAGACCTGCTGCTGTCCCCATGAATAAAGCCCTTCCTGCTTTTGGCAGAGCTGTATTCACAAGGGGCAGTGCCATTCAGATACACAAGTTAGGGTGCAGTGATAGACACAAGCCACAATAGGAACCAGTTACTTACTGGCTCGTGTCCTTGGATGCTGCACTTTGCATTTTGTGCCAAAATTCTGGTGCAAAGTGTAGTCAGACCCTGGACAGAATTAATTCTGAATGAGCACTAAGGTCCTATTGCACTTCTGTCCGGGAGTCTTTGTGAATGATGCACATTAGAGTGAAACTGTCAGTTTGGCAAATGGTCATTGATACAACTAATCTGAGGGACACCAATAGGATACTGCCAGGGTGTGTGCCCTCTAACCACATTAAATGCTGTGCAGCCCTAGCCTTGGGCTTGTTAGTATGACAATGTGATAGAATAAAAGCACTGCGTATCTTGACAGCGCTATATAAATAAATGATGATGATGATGATAGAATGGCTTCCAGGTTTATATCCCCTACAGAGACTGTCTGCGGTTGAATAAAATGAAGCAGTTTGGTGGTATCCAAACCAGTGCGTAATGCTTCTATACAATAAATCCACACGCATGTGCAGCACACGGGGTACAATACACATAGGGTGGCAACAATTGGTGGCATAAATATTTATGCCACCCAGACCCAGCACTTGGTACAACCACCTTTGGCTGCCATCACTGCTGCGACTTTTTGGGGGTTACCTTTTTGGGTGGTTCACCTTTAAGGTAACTTTTATTACGTTATAGAACGGCCAATTCTAAGCAACTTTTCAGTTGGTTTTCATAATTTATTTTTTTATAGTTTTATAGTTATTTGTCTTTTTCTTCTGATTCTTTGCAGCTTTCAAATGGGCGTCGCTGACCCATCTAAAAAAAAACAAATGCTCTGTAAGGCTACAAATGTATTGTTATTGTTACTTTTTAATTACTGATGCTTCTATTCAGGCCTCTCCTATTCATATTCCAGTCTCTTATTCAAATAAATGCATGGTTGCTAGGAGAATTTGTACCCTAGTTACCAGATTGCTAAAAATGCAAATTGAAGAGCTGCTGAATAAAAAGCTAAATAACTCAAAAGCCACAAATAATAAAAAATGAAAACCAATTGCAAATTGTCTCAGAATATCCCTCTCTACATCATACTAACAGTTATCTCAAAGGTGAACAACCCCTTTTTAGTGGGTACCAGTTTGTTAAGGAGGGATTGGGGCTAGTGATGTCCGGGTTGAGGTTTCCTTGACCTGCACCAGCCCCGTACTCTCCCAACCCTAACCCGGCCTGCGCCCCCCACACGGTGATGTCACAAAAGGCGGGCACGAGTCTATAAATTGTGAATTTGGGGCTGGGAGAACGGAAGTGAGTGCTCAACCTGAAGATTTTTTAAAGATGCCCGGCCCGAACACTCCTGACCAACGGTAAAACCCATGGGGATTTCAATAATGGAGGAGACACAGTGCTCCAGAATAAATTGTAAATGACTCACCAAATAAATAGTGTGGTCCGGTTGCACCAGCCCCAGACCCCCAGCTTTAGGGAGTAGTACAGCAAAGGATATAAAGAAGGAGCAGAGTCGAACTACAGGAGCAGATATGATATCATGAATGCCCATATATTGTTCTTTTTATGATATAGATTTTGTATAACTCTACCAAACACCTTATACATTTTTGTACCATTTTCTAAAAATTCTTTGTTCTTTTTGTGATATCTAGCCTCTTAGAGACATATAAGAGTCGTCGTCTCTTTAAGGATTGTCGCTGTTTTTTTTTTCCTCTAATTTTCTTATTAGTGTTGTGATTGGTTGTTCTCTGTATAAATGCTCCTATCCTGTGGCTGACGTCAGAGCCCATGACTAAGTGCCCTAAGTGGGTGCGAAACGCGTAGGGCGGATGGAGATGCAAATATACATTTTTTTTAACTTTTTATAAAGTGTGGGTCCGTTTGAATGCCGGTCCGCCCTGCTTCTTCTTTACATCGCTAATTGGGGCCCATTTTTTGTTAGTTTTCAAATAGGGCCACAGATTCTGAGATGGACTGGGATTAGGGTTTTGGATTTGGAATTATCCATCTATTGTAAGCAGATGCCCAGTTTCTTCTGATCACAAGCAGCCCCCCAGCATCCATACTTCTCTGTATTTCTGGTGTTTTTGAGATGTGGGCACACGTATTGCTCTGATCTTTTTATTTTGGTCTCATCTGAGCACATAACTTTTCCCCTCATTTCAGATGATTCTCACACATTTGACAAACACCAGATTTCCTCCCATCCGTGTTATTGTTCTACTCTTGGTATGGAGGGGGGGGGGCTGATTCTCATCAGCAGGGTTCGGTCATTATGGGAAAATAAAATAACCACAAAATATTCATCCTGCAAGGTAACAGGCTATTAAAAAAATCTTGGGGCAAAGTGGATCCCTTGCAGCAGCACAATGATCCCAAGGCAGATTAACACTGGAGATGAATGGTCCAATCACAGCCCTGATTTCAACTCAACAATTCCATGTTTCCCAGTTTGTGGGACAATTTGGGGAAGGCCGTGTCCCATTTCAGCACAATAATACCCCATGCATAGAGCCAGGTCCCTACAGAATGGGGTTGCTGAGATGGGAAGAACTTAACCTCAACTCAACTGAACCCCTGTGGGATGAATTGAAACCCCAACTGGGAGCCTGATCCCCAACATCAGTGTCAATCTCACTGATGCTCTTGTGATTGAATAGAAGCAACTCCCAGCAACAATGTTCCAACATCTACTGGAACCTTCCCAGAAGAGTAGGGGCAGTTACAGCAGCATGAGGGCCAACTTCTTATTACTACCAAGTTTAATGTGTGTGTTGTAGCAGAACTACACTGTCTGAGTGTAATGGAATCTGTACATGGATGTTACTGTCTGAGTGTGATGGTATCTGTACATGGATGTTACTGTCTGAGTGTGATGGAATCTGTACATGGATGTTACTGTCTGAGTGTGATGGTATCTGTACATGGATGTTACTGTCTGAGTGTGATGGAATCTGTACATGGATGTTACTGTCTGAGTGTAATAGTATCTGTACATGGATGTTACTGTCTGAGTGTAATAGTATCTGTACATGGATGTTACTGTCTGAGTGTAATGGAATCTGTACATGGATGTTACTGTCTGAGTGTAATAGTATCTGTACATGGATGTTACTGTCTCAGTGTAATGGAATCTGTACATGGATGTTACTGTCTGAGTGTAATGGAATCTGTACATGGATGTTACTGTCTGCATGTAATGGAATCTGTACATGGATGTTACTGTCTGCGTGTAATGGAATCTGTACATGGATGTTACTGTCTGAGTGTAATAGTATCTGTACATGGATGTTACTGTCTGAGTGTAATAGTATCTGTACATGGATGTTACTGTCTCAGTGTAATGGAATCTGTACATGGATGTTACTGTCTGAGTGTAATGGAATCTGTACATGGATGTTACTGTCTGCGTGTAATGGAATCTGTACATGGATGTTACTGTCTGCGTGTAATGGAATCTGTACATGGATGTTACTGTCTGAGTGTAATAGTATCTGTACATGGATGTTACTGTCTGAGTGTAATGGAATCTGTACATGGATGTTACTGTCTGTGTGTGATGGTATCTGTACATGGATGTTACTGTCTGAGTGTAATAGTATCTGTACATGGATGTTACTGTCTCAGTGTAATGGAATCTGTACATGGATGTTACTGTCTGCGTGTAATGGAATCTGTACATGGATGTTACTGTCTGAGTGTAATAGTATCTGTACATGGATGTTACTGTCTGCGTGTAATGGAATCTGTACATGGATGTTACTGTCTGAGTGTAATGGAATCTGTACATGGATGTTACTGTCTGAGTGTAATAGTATCTGTACATGGATGTTACTGTCTGAGTGTGATGGTATCTGTACATGGATGTTACTGTCTGAGTGTGATGGTATCTGTACATGGATGTTACTGTCTGCGTGTGATGGTATCTGTACATGGATGTTACTGTCTGTGTGTGATGGTATCTGTACATGGATGTTACTGTCTGCGTGTGATGGTATCTGTACATGGATGTTACTGTCTGCGTGTGATGGTATCTGTACATGGATGTTACTGTCTGTGTGTGATGGTATCTGTACATTTATATGCTGCTCCCAAATTGTGGCTGATGTGCTTGTTCCTGTTTTACCAACACAGACTTCTCTATTAACTCTTGCTGTGCCACTCATTATATACAGTCTCTCTACATGTACAGCCTGGTGCTGCCACATTAGATCCATAAGTAACTGGTCCCATAAATAATGATTCAACTCACAAGTGAACATGCAGAATATTGTGTGAAACCCAATCACAAGCAGACACATAATGAGCTTATGATGGGCTGCTGGGAGTTGTAGTCTAACAAGAGCTGAAAGGTTGCTTTTATTTCTCAGCATAATAGTATGTAACTGTGTGCATTCTCTGGCTGGATTGTGTTGCCCTATGGGTGCCCATGTCCCAGTAGGCATGAGAAGGGGCACGGAGCACCCAGCAGCTTAAACAAGAGACTCAGTTTGTTTTGTGTGTTACATAAAGGAAACCACAACAAGAGAGCGACTTCCTCCCCTAGAAAAACAGACGCAATCTGATTGTCACCTTGTTCTCTCTGCCTTTTTTTGTGTATTTTACAGGCGGGCGCTGCGTGTGTTGAGCTGGGCAGGAAGTGCAGACGGGCAGGAGGGCACAGCGTGGGCTGGAGGGATCATTCTCTTATATAATAATTCCATTGTTCAGCCCCTCTGTACGACTGCAGAAACCCCGGCCCCCCGTTATGTGCCGAATGTCTCATACCTCCCAACATTTTGGAAATAAAAAGAGGGACAAAAAAGTTGCCACATGTAGTTCAACAATTTTTATGACCACGCCCGTTTTTGTGGCCACACCCCCTAAAAACCATGTTCATTTTACAGAATTTGGCAGGTTATGAAAGTTTGAACACATTTCTGTGTTTTTTTCCCCAGTTATTACAGTTTTGCTAATGAAAGTGAATTGCCCTTTAAGCTGTGAGTCTAACTTTTCCCAAGGGACTTGCTTATCTTATATTGTTACAATGATTTATTTGCTTATCTCGAAATTGTTACCAAAGTATCTTATCTGATACTGTGGCTGTTCTAGGCTCTCTGCCAAAAGCCAGGTAAGTTAGAAACGTTGTTTCTTTTTCTGCCTGTTCAGTGCAGAGAAAAACTGGACTTTTCAGTACAAATGAGGGACTGCGGATTGATTCCAGTGCAAATTGAGGGACTGTCCCTCTAAAAACGGGACAGTTGGGAGGTATGCTGTCTCCTCTCAGAGACATCCGAGACACCGAGGCCTCAGATAAAGCACTTGGGCCCCACTAGTGAAACCTGTGTCTGTCCCATTGTACTCAGGCACCTATAAGGTTAGGTATGGTTAGTGCAGCTAAAGGGAAAGTATAAAGAGGGAGAGATGATCCTGCCCATTGCAACTGGCTTCCATGCTGATTGTCACACTTTACTGCTTTATGGTGCTACAGGCTGTGAATTACAACAGGGAAATGCTTTATGTCTGGACTGTGACCGCTCAGCTGGTTCATGTCAGTAGATGGTGAATAACTTCTCACATGGGACAGATCAATGCAGTGTAGCATTACAGGCAGCGGCAGGACTCCTGCTCAGGGGTATCTGCCCCAGGGTACAAAGCCCTGAATAAAAGCTTAATTCTACCCTAGCTGCATGTTCTTCTACCCGAGTACAGGTATGGAATCTGTTATCCGGAAACCCATTATCCAGAAATCTCCAAATTACAGAAAGGCCGTCTCCCATAGACTCCATTTTATCCAAATAATCCAAATGTTTAAAACTGATTTCATCTTTCTCTGTAATAATAAAACAGTCGCTTGTACTTGATCCCAACTAAGATATAATTAATCCTTATTGGAGGCAAAACCAGCCTATTGGGTTTATTTAATGTTTATATGATTTTCTAGTAGACTTAAAGTATGAAGATCCAAATTATGGAAAGATCCCTTATCCGGAAAACCCCAGGTCCTGAGCATTCTGGATAACAGGTCCAAGTTGATTCTACATAGAGCTGGCAGTCTAAAATAAAAGTGTACAAATCGAAGAAACTGCAAAAATGCAGAAGGAAGCGGAGTGCCATCAATTCTTTATTTGGGTTTAGATCCCATGTGATTATACAGCCCTCACGGTGTTTCTACTAATGGAATCTTTCTATCCCTGACCCCTTGTGTCCCCATGTGCCTCTGTAGATCTGACGGAGAATCCCAATAGGAATAAAATACATGAATGTTTGGTCGGAACTTTAGTTACCCTTTAAATGGATGCAGATGTAAGAACTGTTTCCCATGGGCGGATGTTTCACAAATATGTTCTTTCTGTTCCTACAGCAATGGGCAGTTCCCTGTTAAAGGGGAACTCTACCCCATGAGTTTTATTTCTTTTGCCTAATGAATGAAAATCTAATTCTGAGCTACTCCCAATATCTGTTCATTCCTCGTTCTCACTGGGCTTAAAGGAGAATTAAACCCTAAAATTGAACATGGCTAAAAAGTGCATATTTTCTATAGTGAACTTATTGCACGAGGCTAAAGTTTCAGCTTGTCAATAGCAGCAATGATCCAGGACTTCAAACTTGTCACAGGGGGTCACCATCTTGGAAAGTGTCTGTGACACTCACATGCTCAGTGGGCTCTGATTGGCTGTTGAGAAGCTAAGCTTAGGGCTCGTCACTAATTATCCAGCAGAAAATGAGCTTCCCTGGCTGTAATATAAGCTGATGCTACAGGTTTGCTGATTATTAAATTCTGATGCTAATTGCACTGGTTTCTGTGCTGCCATGTAGTAATTATGTGTATTAATTACTAATCAGCCTTATATTGTGACATTTCTATTCTATGTGTACTGTATATTGTGAGTGGCTCCCTAAGCTCAGTAAGTGACAGCAGCACAGAGCATTTGCAGTAAATCAGCAGAAAAGAAGATGGGGAGCTACTGGGGCATCTTTGGAGACACAGATCTTTACTGCTAAAGGGCTGTGGTTGCCTTGGGCTGGTACAGAAGCACAAAGCATCATGTACAACATTTCTAGCTACTTCTTTAGTTAGGCTTTAGTTCTCCTTTAGATGTGTGTAAATGTCATTGAATTCAGCTGTTTATATTGTCTGTCAGACAGGCCATACACACAGAGATCCGCTCGTTTAGAGATGTCACCTAATGATGTATCTCTCCCCGATATTCTCACCTTGTGGGGGGTGATATCAGGCTGATCAGGCCCTAGGGCCCAACGATCAGATCACAACACGAAGAATACAGGTGGGAGAATCCAACAGGATTTTTAGCCCTTTCTGATTCAGGAAAGCCCATCAGAGGGTCCCATACACTGCCCAGTAAACTGCCGACTTAATCTTCACCAGCTTATATGGGGCCCTTTAGTCTTAAAGGGGTGCTTCACATTTAAATTAACTTTTAGTATTTTATAAAATGGCCAATTCTAAGCAACTTTTCAATTGGTCTTATTTATTTATTTATTTATAGTTTTTTATTTATTTGCCTTTTTCTTTGGATTCTTCTCAACTTTCAAACAGGGGTCACTGACCCCATCTAAAAACAAATGCTCTGTAAAGCTATACATTTTAAAGTTATTGCTGCTTTTTATTACTCGTCTTTCTATTCAGGCCTCTGCTATTCATATTCCAGTCACTTATTCAAAGCAGTGCATGGTTGCTTTGGTAATTTGGGCCCTAGCAACCAGATGGCTGAAATTGCAAACTGGAGAGGTGCCGAATAAAAAGCTACAGAACAGGCACTGAACATATAAAAGGAAGGAGAGAGTCTCATAGATTGCGGCAGGGAGTTGCAGTGGCGCCTGAGATGCCACCATAAGACTGGCAATAAAGGGCTTGTTCCCCTTTAAATTAACTGTTAGTATGATGTAGAGAGGGATATCCTAAAACAATTTGCAATTGTTTTTTATTATTTGTGGTTTTTGACTTATTTAGCTTTTTATTCAGCAGCTCTCCAGCTTGCAATTTCAGCCATCTGGTTGCTAGGGTCCAGATTCCCCTGGCAACCATGCACTGATTTGAATAAGAGACTGGAATATGAATAGGAGAGGCCTGAATAGAAAGAGGAGTAATAAAAAGTTGCAATTACAATACATTTGTAGCCTTACAGAGCATTTGTTTTTTAGATGGGGTCAGTGACCCCCATTTGAAAGTTGGAAAGAGGTAGAAGGCAAATAATTAAAAAACTCTAAAAAATTATTAATGAAAAGTTTCTTTGAATTGGCCATTCTATACTATACTAAACTTTAACCCCTTTAATAAACTCACACTTCATCGCAAAACGAATAATTTTCGTTAAAAAAAACAAAAAACCTCAAAACAAGTACTGTTTTCTATTTTCTATCTTTTACCCCTTCCCTAAAATGTAAGTGTTAAAAATGAATTTGTTTCCCAGTAGGAGAGTCAGAAATGTAACTTCCTCAATGTGACAGTTTGATACATAAGTCGTTACATTTCCCAGCAGCCCCACCTTCCGTCTCCACTGTCACATACAACTCATATAATTGTTTCTGCAATTCACCGTTCACTTACATTTTAGTATCTTATAGAATGGCTAATTCTAAGCAACGTTTCTATTGGTCTTCATTTGTTAAAGTTTTTGAAGCATTTGCCTTCTTCTGGCTCTTTCCAGCTTTGAAATGGGGGTCACTGACCCCATTTAAAAAACAAATGCTCTGTAAGGGTACAAATGTATTGTTATTCAAATCAATGCATGGTTGCTAGGGGAATTTGGGACCTAGCAACCAGATTGCAAACTGGAGAGCTGCTGAATAAAAAACTAAATAACTCAAAAACCACAAATTATAAAAAATGAAAACCAATTGCAAATTGTCTCAGAATATCACTCTCTACATCATACTAACAGTTAATTTAAAGGTGAACAACCCCTTTAATGTATCAAACTGTAACTGTTACAGTAAATCTGTAATAAGTGAAAATGACAAGGACGGTGAAGGTGAAATGGTCCTTTAATGCTGATGATTCTAATGGTGCCACAAACAGGCGTGTGACATGTATATATTTGGGTGCAGAGTGTGAAGCAGCAGAAGACGAGTCTGTGCCAAGAGCTTTAGACTGGCAGATAAGGCAACTGTGTCCTGTGCATTTCCACTTACAGACCTGAGCCCACTGCATGGAGCACAATCATGTCATTGTATATATACACTTGTGCATCATGATACCCCCTCACACACACACAGAGCCAACCACCCCGGGGGTTTCCATCATGTCATGTTTTGTGTGTAACAAACAAGCCGCCCTAGTGCTGACTCATTTCATACACACCGTGCCAGTCATTTACACATTCAGCCTATTCCCCTCACCAACATCAACCTTTCTGTTCTCTCAATTGCTTACATCTCACTTCTTCTCTGAACTGCTTACATCTCACCCTTTCTCTTTTCTGAACTGCTTACATCTCACCCTTTCTGTTCTCCGAACTGCTTACATCTCACCCTCTCTCTTCTCTCAACTGCTTACATCTCACCCTCTCTCTTCTCTGAACTGCTTACATCTCACCCTTTCTGTTCTCTGAACTGCTTACATCTCACCCTCTCTCTTCTCTGAACTGCTTACATCTCATCCTCTCTCTTCTCTGAACTGCTTACATCTCACCTTATCTGTTCTCTGAACTGCTTACATCTCACCCTCTCTCTTCTCTGAACTTCTTACATCTCACCCTTTCTGTTCTCTGAACTGCTTACATCTAACCTTTTCTGTTCTCTAAACTGCTTACATCTCACCCTCTCTCTTCTCTGAAATGCTTACATCTCACCCTTTCTGTTCTCTGAACTGCTTACATCTCACCCTCTCTCTTCTCTGAACTGCTTACATCTCACCATTTCTGTTCTATAAACTGCTTACATCTCACCCTTTCTGTTCTCTGAACTGCTTACATCTCACCCTATCTGTTCTCTGAACTGCTTACATCTCATCATTTCTGTTCTCTAAACTGCTTACATCTCACCATTTCTGTTCTCTGAACTGCTTACATCTCACCCTATCTGTTCTCTGAACTGCTTACATCTCACCCTTTCTGTTCTCTGAACTGCTTACATCTCACCCTCTCTCTCTTCTCTGAACTGCTTATGTCTCACCCTTTCTGTTCTCTGAACTGCTTACATCTCACCATTTCTGTTCTCTGAACTGCTTACATCTCACCATTTCTGTTCTCTGAACTGCTTACATCTCACCCTATCTGTTCTCTGAACTGCTTACATCTCACCCCATCTGTTGTCTAAACTGCTTACATCTCACCCTTTCTGTTCTCTGAACTGCTTACATCTCACCCTTTCTGTTCTCTGAACTGCTTACATCTCACCCTTTCTGTTCTCTGAACTGCTTACATCTCACCCTTTCTGTTCTCTGAACTGCTTACATCTCACCCCATCTGTTCTCTAAACTGCTTACATCTCACCCTATCTGTTCTCTGAACTGCTTACATCTCACCCCATCTGTTCTCTAAACTGCTTACATCTCACCCTTTCTGTTCTCTGAACTGCTTACATCTCACCCCATCTGTTCTCTAAACTGCTTACATCTCACCCTTTCTGTTCTCTGAACTGCTTACATCCCACCCTTTCCGTTCTCTGAACTGCTTACTCCTGTATTCATTTTGCAGTTCTCTTGAATATCTGTATTGTTACTTTTGTGGTGCTTAGATCAGGGCAGTGCAGCAGGGGCCTATGTGCCTGATGTGGCCCCCCAGAGAATGTGTATGGCACCCACCAATTTACTCACTGGCTCCGAAGACCTCTTTATTTTGTAATAGCTCAAGGCATGCTGGGAAATGAGTGGTGCCTCATACTAGAACATCTCTAGCAACGTTCCAGTGCTTCTGACAGCTGATAGGGCGTTCTGCCTGTCACTCATGATCTTTAACTTGTTCTTGGCCAAAGCAGGAAGGGCGGCTCCCCACAAGTAGCCAAGAATGACAGGAATTAAAAAAAATAATTCTGTACTGTTTTTTGTTGCTTAATGGCCTTTCGTACTCAGCCTTTAGCGGGAGGAAGCACTCAGCTGTTTCCTGAACCTTGTAGTCTGTGTAAAAATAGACTCCCCAGCTCTGGGGGCTGCTACTTCTTTATTTGGTTCCTCTGCTCTTGCTGAGAAAATACATATACTGCACTAGATATACAAAAAGTGTGCACTTCCACGAGCTACTCATTAGTACTACACTATGAAAGGAAGAACATTCATTTAATTTTGTAAAAGCCTGCAGCCTTGTGTCTTTATATGGTCACAGAACAACCCCTCAGTGACTTCTAATATCCTTATCATTTACAGTAGGGGTACATTATCCATTATAATACATGAGTGATACTCAGAGTTCCCTGTATAACTCAGCCTGCAGCCTTGTGCCTTTATATGGTCACAGAACAACCCCTCAGTGACTTCTAATATCCTTATCATTTACAGTAGGGGGTACATTATCCCTTATAATACATGAGTGATACTCAGAGTTCCCTGTATAACTCAGCCTGCAGCCTTGTGCCTTTATATGGTCACAGAATAGCCCCTCAGTGACTTCTAATATCCTTATCATTTACAGTAGGGGGTACATTATCCCTTATAATACATGAGTGATACTCAGAGTTCCCTGTATAACTCAGCCTGCAGCCTTGTGCCTTTATATGGTCACAGAACAACCCCTCAGTGACTTCTAATATCCTTATCATTTACAGTAGGGGGTACATTATCCCTTATAATACATGAGTGATACTCAGAGTTCCCTGTATAACTCAGCCTGCAGCCTTGTGCCTTTATATGGTCACAGAATAGCCCCTCAGTGACGTCTAATATCCTTATCATTTACAGTAGGGGGTACATTATACCTTATAATACATGAGTGATACACAGAGTTCCCTGTATAACTCAGCCTGCAGCCTTGTGTCTTTATATGGTCACAGAACAACCCCTCAGTGACTTCTGATATCCTTATCATTTACAGTAGGGGGTACATTATCCCTTATAATACATGAGTGATACTCAGAGTTCCCTGTATAACTCAGCCTGCAGCCTTGTGCCTTTATATGGTCCCAGAACAACCCCTCAGTGACTTCTAATATCCTTATCATTTACAGTAGGGGGTACATTATCCCTTATAATACATGAGTGATACTCATCGACAGAGTGACGATACTTTACTAAAATGAGGAAGGATAGAGCCTGCAAGGTCTCATGAAACTTCCCTATTTGCGGCTGGCGGGAAGGAGAAAACAGTTGGATTTCTTCAGTGTTACTGACACTGCACTTGGGGAAAGTCACTGTGATGCAAGAAACTGGTGCTGGCGGGTAACGATACTGAGGTGCAAATGTCAGCATTCTGTTTCCCATCACTCCACTACAGGGTGTTTGTATTTATAGAGATATCTATGGCATCTGCCAATGGGGGCAGGGAATAAAAGTGCAGCGAAGGCTATTGGTCATTTCATTGTTTCTAATAGACGTGTTATTGTTTGCAGGCTGCTGACTCCCGGTAGGACAGTATGCAGAGCATTAAGTGTGTGGTGGTGGGCGACGGAGCAGTGGGAAAGACCTGTTTACTCATCTGCTTCACAACCAACGCCTTCCCTAAGGAATACATCCCCACAGTGTTTGATAACTACAGCGCCCAGACGGCAGTTGACGGGAGGACAGTTAGCTTGAACCTGTGGGACACTGCTGGCCAGGAAGAGTATGACAGACTGCGTACACTTTCTTACCCACAGACCAACGTCTTCATCATTTGCTTTTCCATCGCCAGCCCAACCTCCTATGAGAATGTAAAGCACAAGTGGTACCCTGAGGTGGGTCACCATTGTCCCAACGTGCCCATTCTCTTGGTGGGCACCAAGAAGGATCTTAGGAACAACGCAGATGTCATAAAGAAGCTGAAAGAGCAGAACCAAATGCCCATCACTAACCATCAGGGTGGAAATCTGGCCAAGCAGATCCATGCAGTAAAGTATATGGAGTGCTCGGCGCTGAATCAAGATGGCATCAAGGAAGTGTTTGCGGATGCTGTGCGAGCTGTTCTCAACCCGACTCCCATCAAGGACAAAAAGAGCTGCTTCATTTTGTGAGCGGAAGTTTCATTCCCTCTGCTCTCAGTGCTGAGATCATTCTGGCATCTTCTAGTTCCTTCTCCTTTCTCTTGAGGTTCCACACCTCCAATGCTTACCTCCACTATTTCATTAATAACACTGCCGTGGCTTTCCCCCGGTGGATCTACTGATGGTTTGAGGTCTTCTATCTCTGGACCAACTCTGTACTTCATCCTTCGCGACCTTAATCACCCAAATGCAGATGCCCAAGCGATGAAATGCATGTCCTCTTCAATGCAGCTACCAAATCAGGGTCTCCGATGGTGGGACTTCTATAATCTGGTGATATACTGAGATTCTATTTATAATGGTTTTTACTCAAAAGCCATTGAGAAAATGTCTCAGCTATTGGGTTCCTCCACCGTATGCCATGGGTTTGCTGTGGTGTGCTGGATCTACTGATGGTTTCAGATCTTCTGTCTCACGCTTTACTTCATCCTTATTGACCTCACTCAGCCAAGTGCATTTGTTCCTTTGTGCAGCTACCGTATCAGCTTCTCCTTTGGTGGGACTCCTACATTCTGGTGATATACTGGGATATTCTTTGTACCACAGCCATGAAGAAAGTGCCTCAACTGTTGGTTTTCTCCACCACATGAATTCAAGTTCTAGGGCAGTCAGCCCTGTACTGATGTTGGGTTAATACCCCACGTATGGCTTCTATATCTTGGTACTGCACCCCAAAGTCATTATTTGTAACAGTTGTTTATATAAAACAGTATGGCCTTATCCAGGTGATTGGAAGGGGAATATGGATGGCTTCCTATTGATCTCTGTGGATTTTGTTAATTCTAAAGAATTATGGCCACTGTTTACAGACATAACAGGAAAAATGGTTAAAGGGGAACTACACCTGTGTTCAGCATGGACCTAATAACTAGAGTTTAAAATGGTAATGTGCCATGTCTGATAATTGTTTTACTGTCTGCCTTAATACCACCCCCAAATCCATCAGATACTTGTGTCTTGGACTTAAGGTGGCCATACACAGGCAGATTAAAGCTGCTATCGGTCCTTTAGACCAATTCGGCAGTTTATCTGCCCATGTGTGGGGGCTTCCGACGGGTCCCTCCGATCGATAACAGGCCAAAAATCAAGATATTTGATTTTTTTTTTTTGATCTAGGACCGTATCAGCTAGTTGATACAGTCCTACGATCCTTTGTGCCCATTTGCTTCATTATCATCTGATTGTTCCGCCCAGGGGCGTAACTACAGAGGAAGCAGACCCTGCGGCTGCAGGGGGGCCCAGGAGGTACAGGGGGCCCCATGAGGCTCTCATTGATGAGCAATTTGAACATATATTGGTAAAACAGGACAAACACTGGATATGTTGGGGGCCCTAAAATTAATTTGCTGTGGGGCCCAGCAATATCTAGTTACGCCACTGGTTCCGCCCTAGGGCCAAACATTCAGATTAACCCATTGTCTCCCTGCCGTTAGTGGGCATATAAAGTAAATCGAATAGTGTACGGCCACCTTTACAGATTAGGAGGAGTTTCTTGTACAGCGGGTTTCATTGTGAATGGAAGTTCAAACAGCTTCTTCCTACAACTGCTCTAAAGAACCTTGGAGGCTGGAGTAAGTGTAAAATGAGTTCTTTAAAATGAGTTCTTTAAAATGAATCAGTTAATAGTGTTGCTGCAGCAGAATTCTGCACTGAAACCCATTTCTCAAAAAAGCAAACAGATTTTTTTATATTCAATTTTGAAATCTGACATGGGGCTAGACATATTGTCAATTTCCCAGCTGCCCCAAGTCATGTGACTTGTGCTCTGATAAACTTCAATCACTCTTTACTGCTGTACTGCAAGTTGGAGTGATATCACCCCCCTCCCTTTCCCCCCCCAGCAGCCAGGGAAGGTAACCAGATAGCAGCTCCCTAACACAACTGCCTGGTAGATCTAAGAACAACACTCAATAGTAAAAAACCCATGTCTCACTGAGACACATTCAGTTACATTGAGAAGGAAAAACAGCAGCCTGCCAGAAAGCATTTCTCTCCTAAAGTGCAGGCACAAGTCACATGACCAGGGGCAGCTGGGAAATTGACAAAATGTCTAGCCCCATGTCAGATTTCAAAATTAAATATAAAAAAATCTGTTTGCTCTTTTGAGAAATGGATTTCAGTGCAGAATTCTGCTGGAGTAGCACTATTAACTGATGTGTTTTGAAAAAAACATGTTTTTTGATGACAGGATCCCTTTAATTACTATTTAGCTCTAACGACTACAAAATAATGCATAACAAACAAAAATGCTATTTCCCACATGTTGAGCACAGGTGTATATTGCCACTTTTATTTCTAAAAATCGATGTAACCCCCAGGGGCCAATTTCCCGAATATTACATTTTATTTAAAAATGCCTAATTCTGGCTGTAAGTTTCCCCTGGAAGTTGGGTCCTGGGATATCTAATGGTTTTATTGTTAAAGCTTCCAGTTAGAGCAACCACTCAGGATTACGTCACTCGGGGGGGTTCCTCAGGGGCTGTCCTTATACTCAGGTCCTCTAATAACTGTTACAATGTATATGATATCTTAGCAAGTCACTGATTCTTATTTACAGGTTTTTCATCCCAACTACACTGCTATTTTAACACTCACTTGTATCATCGCATCTTGGCCACGCCCAGGAGGAGCCAATAACACTGACAAACATCTGGAAGAAATAAGAAAACATATACTGTAGCAGCACATTAGAACGAGGAATTGTAGGGGGAGGGGTTAACAAATAGGGTGTCAGTTCCTTTTGTGGGTGATCACAAGAGCTCTCCATTGAGCAATGAACGTGAGGATCTTGGAGGAACAGTGTTTTCCACTTGCCTGGCACCTCGTTATGAGCCAGGGTGGAAATATGCAAACGTGGCTGATTAGTCAGAAGATTATTTATAGGAAATTTCTAAATTTTCTTCTTGCCAATGACCGGCCAATCAGAGGAAACGCCCAGCTCTTATTGTCACACATAAGCAGCAGATTTCCTGTTTGTTCCTGAGGGGCCCTCCAGCTGTCAGGTGATTTGTTGGAGTTGAGTTCAGCTTGTGCAGCTCCATGTTTGATCCCAGAATTCCTAGTGGGGGTCAAACATATTCATGCCGGGGCCAAGTCTCTGCACTCCATTGGCCAGTTTGGTGCTGTGCATGATTCCCGAGGAGATGTGGTCGCAGTGCAGGGGCCGCCCCCAGGGAGCAGATAGCTCTGAATATGGTTGAATCTTATTGGCCGAGGTTCCAAATAAACAAGTCTGTGTGGTTGGGATCCGTGTGGTAATTGCCTTTCACCTACTAATGATCAAGTGTCCCATTAACCCTGTAACTGCTGGGGTACAGCAGCGAGATGGACCCGTGTGCTCGCTCCTGCTGTATGGCAGCTCCACTGCTCTGGCTTTTTTATTGTGTGTTGTGAAAGTAACAGATTTTTGTGATGTAACTGCCTGTGAGAAATGTTTTATACCCGCAGAACTGTGCCCTCGGGCGGCCAATAAAATCTTTTATATGCTTTCCTTCTTGTCATTTACTCATAAGACCCGGTGTTGATCAGAAGAAACTACAGTACAAGCCTATCACTTACATGGGCCCAACAATATACATTTACTTTTCCTATACAAGATTGCAGGACATGCCTGGGACTGCTTTACTGGAGCTGCGAGAGTGGGAGAGATGAGAAAGTGCAAACAAAACCCTGTATTAAATATATATAGATCAGATCAGTCAGTGCCTCCTCATTCCTGTGCTGATGATTAAATCTCCTTTCCTCCCCATCAATGAATCCCTCATTCTTCTCTCTTGGAAGAGAATCCCATAAATTCCCTTACTCAGGTGTCTGTTGTGCTGCTGGGCATTCACCAGGGAGGGAATAAATCTGATTTGTGGAGTGAACTCTAAGCCAGTATCAGAGGGCTGGAAGGTACCTCCATATAATATTAGGGGACCCCTATTTAAGTGCAGGTCAATAACACAGGGTCCTTGGGTCCAAACTAGTAATCTGTATCACACCAAGGCTCTATGGGTTCCACCCCAACCCCCATGTGTTGCGCTTCCTCATACACAGAAAAGGGAAGTAGAAGTGCAAAGAGCATTGCAGAACTAATGTGTTTCTGCTTGTTTCATCAGTAGTGTGAACCAACTGTTCATGGTGTCAGCGAGTGAGGCATTTCACTTTCCTTCATGGGGGATTCCATGTTTCCTCTCATCACAGCAAGCCCATCCTGACACATGGTGAGATGGAGACAGTAGGACAATATGGAGACAGTAGGACAAGATGGAGACAGTAGGACAAGATGGAGACAGTAGAGCAAGATGGGGACAGTAGAGCAAGATGGAGACAGTAGGACAAGATGGAGACAGTAGGACAAGATATAGACAGGAAAAGATAGAGACAGTAGGACAAGAAGAAGACAGTAGGACAAGAGGGAGACAGTAGGACAAGATGGAGAAGGTAGGAAAAGATATAGACAGGACAAGATAGAGACAGTAGGACAAGATGGAGACAGTAGGACAAGAGGGAGACAGTAGGACAAGAGGAGACAGCAGGGCAGCATGGAAACCATAGATGATGGAGACAGTATGAAAAGATGGATACAGTAGGACAAGATGGATACAGTAGGACAAGATGGAGACAGTAGGCCAAGATGGAGACAGTAGGACAAGATGGAGAAGGTAGGACAAGATGGAGACAGTAGGACAAGATGGAGACAGTAGAGCAAGATGGAGACATTAGGACAAGATGGAGACAGAAGGACAAGATGGAGACAGTAGGCCAAGATGGAGACAGTAGGACAAGATGGAGACAGTAGGACAAGATGGAGAAGATAGGAAAAGATATAGACAGGAAAAGTTAGAGACAGTAGGACAAGAAGAAGACAGTAGGACAGGATGGAGAAGGTAAGAAAAGATATAGACAGGACAAGATATAGAGACAGTGGGGCAAGATGGAGACAGTAGGACAAGATGGAGACAGGAGGGCAAGATGGAGACAGTAGGACAAGATGGAGACAGTAGGGCAAGATGGAGACAGTAGGACAAGATAGAGACAGTAGGGCAAGATGGAGACAGTAGGGCAAGATGGAGACAGTTGGACAAGATGGAGACAGACAGTAGGGCAAGATGGAGACAGTAGGGCAAGATGAAGACAGTAGGGACTGCAGACCTGGTCAATGGAGGGGGGATTGTGTGTTCATAAACTTGTTTGTATACAAAACCTAAACAATTAGTCATACATTTCTATTCCTCCCAGTGGCCCCAGGTTTAGGGAGACTGTAACGTGAGACATGAGAGAAGGCTGATTTCTGATCCCAGATCTGGGTGCATGCGCTGGGGACCTAATCATCAGGATCAGAGGCACCAGATCTCACGTTTTCTGATAATTCAGCTAAAAGCTGCAAGGCACCGGCCACACCCCCCCCCCCCCCCCGGATCACAGAGAGGTGCTCAAAATAGGTTAAGGGGAGATAATGTTCTCACACCAACTGGGCTAGAGCTATAGGGTGCTATACTTGCACCCATACAAGTTCCTTACAATACACTGACTGCACCTACTATGACAAACTGGGTGCTACTGGGCTCACATGCACAATACTGGCCCGTGGAGGCATTAAATAGCCTTTGGGCCCCTGAACTGGCCGATACCATGAAATGCTTAGAGGAAAAGCAGAATAAAGAGACATGACTTGGCACAGACTCTTGTACCACTGCCTGTCACTCTCCCAACCCCTCCCAGTATCTGCTCCCTGCCCCAACTGCATGCAAATCCCCCCCCCCCCCAATATAGCTGTCCCCTCTGCTCAAACAGGAGCCCCATTGTCTCGGGTGCACATCCTCCTATTTTACTAACAAATTCCCCATTGATGGGGCTGCAGAGTGGAAGTGAAATGGGGGGCACGGCCTCTGTGCTGGGGAAAGGTTAACCCTTTCAGCCCTGCATCATTAGAGTCACGACTCCTTACTCTCTCTGTTCCCTTAGCTCCTTATTTTCTCTTACATTGCAGGTGACCATTTCTGTGGGTATTGCTAAGCTTTCTTACAGATATAGGGGGGAATTCACAAAAGTGCTGATATTGAGTCAACATAAAAGTGGAGATAAAAATGTCGGATTTCCCACCAAATTCACAAACCTCTATCTCCTCTTTTGTGAATTTGTCTTTTAAAATTTTGAGCATTTAGCTCCTACTACACCTGTCAGTCAGCTATCAAATTGGCATTTCGTATGTTACCTAGGAAAATTCTACATCATTTTTTTTATTATAACCTGCGATTTCTAAATCTGCCTACGTGTTTGTGTAATTCCACTTCTGTAACAAGATATAAGGGTCTAAATACAAGAAATGCTATTTTGCATAATATTGGGATTTGTATCAGAAATATGGAGACGGTAGGACAAGAGGGAGACAGTAGGACAAGATGGAGACCGTAGGACAAGTTGGAGACAGTATGACGAGATGGAGATAGTAGGATAAGATGGAGACAGTAGGACAAGATGGAGACAGTAGGACGAGATGGAGACAGTAGGACAAGATGGAGACAGTAGGATGAGATGGAGACAGTAGGACAAGATGGAGACAGTAGGACAAGATGGAGACAGTAGGACTAGATGGAGTCAGTAGGACGAGATGGAGACAGTAGGACAAGATGGAGACAGTAGGGCAGCATGGAAACCATAGATGATGGAGACCATATGAAAAGATGGAGACAGTAGGACAAGATGGAGACAGTAGAGTAAGATGGAGACAGTAGGACAAGATGGAGACAGAAGAGCAAGATGGAGACAGTAGAGCAAGATGGAGACAGTAGAACAAGATGGAGACATTAGGGCAAGATGGAGACAGTAGGACAAGATTGAGAGAGTAGAGTAAGATGGAGACAGTAGGACAAGATGGAGACAGAAGAGCAAGATGGAGACAGTAGAGCAAGATGGAGACAGTAGAACAAGATGGAGACAGTAGGGCAAGATGGAGACAGTAGGACAAGATGGAGACAGTAGAGTAAGATGGAGACAGTAGGACAAGATGGAGACAGTAGAGCAAGATGGAGACAGTAGAACAAGATGGAGACAGTAGAGCAAGATGGAGACAGTAGAACAAGATGGAGACAGTAGGGCAAGATGGAGACAGTAGGGCAAGATGGAAACGTGTGCCCTGACTAATAATCCCTATTAATATGATAATAATTCCTCAATGGGAGAGGTGTGAAATGAAGATTGGTTGAACCAAAACAGAGCAGATTATATTAGAATTGATCTGACACACGGGGAAGAGTTATACTGAGTTTTACTCCATTTTTAAAATGTCGGGAGAAAAATGTTGTTTTAATGTCATTTGAAAGACAAATTCATAAATTCACTTAAAAATTAAAAGTGTCGGTTGAGTGGGAATTTAGGCGGATTTCCGTCTGTGAATATGGAGAAAGTATTTTACACCACTTTACCACCACTTTTACTTCTCTCCACTTTTGTGAGTCCCAGTGCAGGGTATATAGAGACTTGCCCCTTGGTCTGTTCCTGGGTTCCCTGCCCCACGGTGAGTAACATCCCCACCCCAAAGAGATTTGACTTCTTGTTCTGCTGCCCCCCCCCCCAATGTACCCCATATGCTCCCATGGTTCTGCCCCTTAGCCCCTGTCTGTGCAAGTCATTATTATTTGGGTCTCATTCTGCTTGTCCCCCCCCCCGTTTCATTTCTGTCCCTGATTGGCTGCAGCTTCTCCTGCTCATTCCAGCAGTTGGTTTTGGAATGTGTCCCTTTCAGCCAACCCCTGGCACGGAATTGTCTGAGCTCTGAAGCCGTGCCAGCCTGGGCATCACACACACACACTGGGCTTCCTATTCATTCCAACACATTACACTCACTAGTGCTGACTATGCCAAGGCACCCAGCAGAGACGGGCAGTGCCAGGCAATAGGTGCCTTTCTATTTGCTTTTTATGCACTGGGGGTTCTCACCACAACATCAAACCTCTTTCCATGCCACCCTGGCACTGATCCAAGAAACAGACGTGGGCTCATAACAGCAGCACAGTGCCAGGCACACAAATGAGTATTAGTCCAGAATGAGTTCCTAGCAGGCAACACAAATAAGTGTAAGTGGGTGATGCCCCCTGGTGGTGTGGGTGGCACCTGAACAATGGCAGTTTGGGGATTTTCTGCTTGATTTCAAGATCAGGTTGAGATTAGTCTCTTTACTCCGCGGTGACACCAATGTCTCATTTACTCACACTCACCCTCCCATACTCCATCAAACAATATGCTGTATAAATTGTAATTCAAGGAATGTTATTTATTTATTAACCTGCAGCAAATGTGCTAAACAATATGTAGGCCATATCAGTAAAAGAACGTATATTCTGTATATTAGGTATTAAAGGAAATAGCGGCACTAATGTATCTGAGCATGTTTTTTTGATTGTTCTAAGGTAATGTAACCTTCCTCTCTGTGATAGGTATTGAAAAGGTTGTTGTAGGTCCTAGGGGAGGCAATCTATGCAGGGTCTTGAGCAAAAAAGAAGTGAAGTGGATCTTTATGTTGAAAACAAGACAGCCTCAGGGTCTGAACTACGCCTTTAATGTGTCTTGTTATTACGATGAAGTCGATGTAATTGTAATGGAGTTTGCAATATATTCTGTCACTATGAACGTCTCACTAATGTATAAACATTATAGATACAATACATCATATTATTGTATGAACATGTATATATATATATATATTTACAGTATACTGTATTGTATAGGGTGTATGTCCTTGGATGCTTTTTTCCTTGTTGTACATTGTTTTTAATGCCCCTCCCCTTCATTGGTTAATTGATGTGTTTTGGTGATTGGCGGGTCTGGGGTATATGCTTGACATACCGGTCTGCCTTCTGTTTAAGCTTATGATTAAGTGCAGGACGGCACGAAACGCGTAAGGCTATGTATTGATCTACTTTTTGCCCTAAGATAATGTTTTCAGTTTTTTTACAAGCCATTTTGTGGGATCTGTGAGTGCCTGCCGTTTTCTCTTTTGGTTTTCATCCTCCCAGTTCCTACAATCTGTCGGGCCAGACAGAAGCACTGGGAACCAGTTATCCCCATTATTGCCCCCTGGGACAGGTCACTGGCTAATGTGTTTCCCTTCAAGAAAAGGGGGGGGGGTGAGTTTGTAATGGGAACATGTGCCTGAGCTGTTACTCTGAGCATTACAGAGCCTCTTGGATAGGGGCAAATAGGGGCTACTATCACCCCCTTCTGACAGCACAGTGGTAGATCTATATGGCACTCTATGTTCCCCCAATACAATGTTGAAGTAGTCGGCTCCAAGCCACCCAATAAATGATGTCGGGAATTTTCTCTACAGATTGTGTCAGAAACCTTCCCTAATGGCTCCTCCCATTCATTGCAATACGGGCGTTACAGCCAATGGCTGGGTTGGTACCGGGCACTTGTCTGGGTGAATATACGGGCAGAGGAGATTTCCCATGATCCTTCAGTCTGGGGTCTGTCCCTGCATTAACTGTTCTCTCTCTCTCTCCTCTCTGGGGGAAAAGGATATATATTTTTATATATATATATATATATATATATATATAACAGGGCCGCCATCAGGGGGGGACAGGGGGACAAGCGTACCGGGCCCGGGCATGAAGGGGGGCCCGGCAGCGCTGCATTTTTTTGAAGATCCGGGCCCCCTTACGAGCGCCCGAGCCGTACGTCTTGCCTCTTCAGTGCCGAATGCGGAAGTGCCGAAAAGCCGAAGCCGATGCGACGAAAGACCCGAAGTCACGGAAAAAGCCGAAGTCCCGAAGTCACGAAGCGCCGAAAAGACCCGAAGTCACGAAAACAGCCCGAAGCCGAAGTCCTGAAGCGGTGAAAAGACCCGAAGTCACGAAAGGAGGCGAAGTTGAAGTACTGAAGCCCATGAGTTCAATTCTTACTGAACACCAGTTTGTGGTTTTTTTTTTTTTTAATCCCCTGGCCACCAATGTATTATTTTAATATTCTATAGGCCCCTGCCACCAATCTTTTTTTTAAAACTTTTGTTTTTGGGGCCCCAATTTTTTTTTTAACTCGTAAGGGCCCCTTGCCACCATTGTTTTTTTTGGGGTTTTTTTTTAAAAAAAAAATTAATTTTCTTTTTGGTGGCCCCAAATTTTTTTAACTTGTAAGGGGGGCCCCTGCCACCAGTTTTTTTTTTTTTCAAAAAAAAATTATTTTTTTTTAAATTTTTTTTGGGGGCCCCAATTTGTTTTTAACTTGTAAGGGGGCCCCTGCCACCATTTTTTTTTTCAAAAAATTTTTTTTCAAAAAAATTTTTTTTTTGGGGGCCCCAATTTGTTTTTTAACTTATAAGGGGGCCCCTGCCGCCAATGTTTTTTTTTTTTTCAAAAAAAATAAATTTTTTTTCAAATTTTTTTTGGGGCCCCAATTTGTTTTTAACTTATAAGTGGGCCCCTGCCGCCAATGTTTTTTTTTTTTTTTTTTTTTCAAAAAAAAATTAATTTTTTTTCAAATTTTTTTTGGGGCCCCAATTTGTTTTTAACTTAGAAGGGGGCCCCTGCCACCAATGTTTGTTTATTTTTTAGTTTTTTTTAAATTTTTTTTTGTTGGGGCCCCAAGTTTTTTTTAACAGGGGGCCCTGCCACCAATGTTTTTAAAAAAAAAAAATTTTAATTTTTTTTTTTTTGGGGCCACAATTTTTTTTATAAGGGGGCCCTGACCATCAATAGCTTTTACAACTTGTGTGGGGGGGGGTTACTTTTTTAGCGCTGATGTCTGTGTGGTCTTTTAACTGCGATGTGGGCGGGATATGGGGTGGAGCTTGGTCGTCAGTGTGGGCGGGGCCCCCAAAAATTTTGTTGTACGGGGCCCCGTGATTTCTAATGGCGGCCCTGTATATATATATATATATATATATATATATATTAATATATATATATATATATATATATATATATATATATATATATATATACATACACACACACACACATGGTACTGTTGGTCTGAAAAGGGGGTCTCTGAATAGTAGAGTAATTACTCATAAAGGAAGAGGCACAGGCAGCGCCTGGATAACCCAAAAACACAATGGAGCAGGCACTCGGCCTATGACTATGAATTGTTTGCAACATGAAACGCGTAAGGCTGTGTGACAGACTGCTTTAAAAATCTTTAAAAATGCCCCCTTTATTGGAGCTCCCTGTAGATCTGCTATGGTCCCTGTTTAAAATGGGCATGTCGTGTCGGTCTCTGCCAGAAACACAGCAGGAGGGGGACAGCTAATCGGATCCCTATATATACGTATATATATATAAATATCTCAGCTACTCGGTTGTATTGGGTTTCACTGGGATGTTGCAGCATATACTGGGTTTTACTTTTTATCCCAGTACAGCCCAATTTATCACAGTATATCCCACCCAGTATATCCCAGTACAGCCCAGTAAATCCCAGTATAATTACCATGTCCATGTTATAAAATTTGTCAGGTTATTAAAGTTTAAACACATTCCTGGGAGTTTTAGGGCAATGTTTTATCTTTTATTACAGTTTTGCTAATGAAGTTGAGTTGCCATTTAAGCTGTGCGTCTCAATTCTCCCATGAGACCTGCTTATCTTAAACAGTTAAAATTGTATCGTTGCTTCTCTTAAATTGTTACAAATGTACAAGTGAAGCTGCTGAGTATTCTGGGCTCTCTGCTAAAAGCCAATTAAGTTTTAGAAACGTTGTATCTTTTTCTGGTGTCAGTGCAGGAGATAAAAGAGAAAGTCGGGCCATTTCATTAATAATCCGGGACCGGGACTGCAGGCTGAGCTGTCAAAATTGTGACTGTTCCACGAAAAACAGAACAGTTGGGAGGTATGTATATGAGGAAGGGGTGTTGTTGTGCTGCTCCCAATGCACCAACCATCTGCCATACTGGTGCTTAATGGTCATACTGGGCATCATGCCAATGGAGAAGGTGTTACTCACAGTGTTGCCAACAAAGTATCCTTGGTAACGACAATTGAGATGAACGAATTCCCCGGGTCCCTGTTGTTTTCCATTCACCCACGTGCCAATGAACTTGGATCCGGTCTCAGCGTATGTGTAAACTCCCTGCCCGTGTCTGACACACGCATTACACATGTTAGTGACACGGTAACCCCCTCATACACAAACTGCACTCTAATAATGTGGGAGCGGTCTACTAAACAGCGGTAACAATAACCCACCCTCACTGCCACACACTAATAATGTGGGACTGATTAACTAAACAGTTCTAATAATAATCATTAGTGGGGGGCACTTGTGCAGTGGAGCTACCCCCCCACTTATATTTGTTATATTAGTTGTATCAGTTATATTAGCAATATGGGGGGCTAATGGAGTGCGCTCTGGCTGTCAGATACAGGACCCCGTCTGATCAGTTGGATCCCAACTATGGTCTGTGGTGCAGCAATGCACAGGTATGGGACCTGTTATACAGAATGCTCGGAACCTGGGGTGTTCCAGATAATGGATCTTTCCCTAATTTGGATCTTCTTCCCTTGAGTCTTAAACATGAAATAAACCCAATAGGCTTGTTTTGCCTCCAATAAGGATTAATTATTTCTTAGTTGGGATCAAGTACAAGCGACTGTTTTATTATTACACAGAAAAGGGAAATCATGTTTAAACATTTAGATTAGATTTATTTGGATAAAATGGAGTCTATGGGAGACGGCCTTTCTGTAATTCGGATAATGGGTTTCCAGATAGCGGATCCCATACCTGTATAATGAGTGTAAGCACAATGGGCTCCAGCAGAAATCTGATTGATAATATGGGCCCCCCCAAGACTCCGAGGGGCAAATTCACTAAACGACGAAGCGCCTAGCGCTAGCGTGAATACGCCAGCTAGGCGCATTTTCGTTAATTCGCCGAATAACGGACGCTGGCGTAAATTCGCTAGTGTTATTTCGCACCCTTACGCCTGGCGAATATGCGCAACGGACGTAACTACGCAAATTCACTAACGCGCAAATTATTCTGAACGCTACCTTTTACATCAGACTTCCTTCACCACCTCAGACCAGGCAAAGTGCAATAGAGTAGATAGGGATTGCTTCAAAAAAAGTTAAAAAATTTTCTAAGTCCCAAAAAAACGCTGGCGTTCTTTCATTTTTTATGGGTGATAGGCTGAAAAAGATCAAAATTTTTTGGGGGCTCCCCTCCTTCCCCCCTACATTTCCTAACTCATGGCACCTTAACTATACAGTGGGCACATGTGTAGGGCAAAATAAATATTTTATTTGCTGTTTTGACGGTTTCCCAGGCTTGTGTAGTGATGCTACATATTCCTCCATTGTAACTTCAATTTAGCGCCATATGCAAATTAACCATCGCTAGCGTAACGTCGCTTTGCTTGGCGAATTAACACTAGCGCAACTTCGCAACCTTACGCTTCCCCTGAGCGCAACTTTGGATTTTAGTGAATTTGCGTGGCGCTGGCGAAAATACGCCTGAAGTGCGGTGAAGCGGACGCTGGTGCAACTACGAATCTTAGTGAATGTCCCATTGAGGCTTCCCAGCAGGGCAGGGGTTGAGGGGCTTACGGGACACACTAAACCTCCTGTAAAATAAGCGACACCCACTGCTGAATTTCCTATAATACAGCCCCCAGCATGTCTCTATGTCAAGCCCAGGGGGTTATGGGTGATACAAGGGTAACTTACCTCTGGTTAGACAGCCAGTCCCCACTGTAGGTGTCCCTATTGGGATAATAGTAAACTCCCTGGCGCTGGAGCTGACCATCTACCCAGTCACCTAGAGACAAGGGGCAAATTCACTAACAATCGTAGTTTCGACAGGCGCAACTTCGCCGCGCATTGCCGCACTTTGCCACACTTCGCCAGGCGTAGTTTCGCCAGCGCTTCGCAAATTCACTAAAATCCGAAGTTGCGCACAGGGGTAGCGTAAGGTTGCGGAGTTGCGCTAGCGTTGATTCGCTATGTAAAGCGAAGTTACGCTAGCGAAGGCTAATTTGCATACATCGCCAAATTCAAATTTCAATGGAGGAATACGTATCTGCACTACAAATGCCTGGGAAACCTTCAAATCAGCAAATAAAAATTGTTATTTTGCCCTACACATGTGCCCACTGTATAGTTAAGTTGCCATGAGTCAGGAAATGAAGGGGGGAAGGAGGGGAGCCCCAAAAAATTTTTTTGATCTTTTTCAGCCTATCACCCATAATGTAGAAAACACGCCAGCGTTTTTTGGGACTTAGAAAAAATTTTGACTTTTTTTGAAACAATCCCTATCTACTCTATTGCGCTTCGCCTGGTCTGAGGTGGCGAAGGAAGTCTAGCGTAAAAGGTAGCGTTCAGTACAATGCGCAAGTTAGTGAATTTGCGTAGTTACGTCGCTAGTGAAAATTCGCCAGGCGTAAGGGTGCGAAGTAACACTAGCGAAACTACGCCAGCGAAAATGCCAAACGCTAGTGAATTAACGCTAGCGTTCGGCACTTAGTGAATTTGCCCCAAGGAATCCGTGTAAGTGCTGAACTACCATTTAACTAACGTTTGTACTGTGTTACGGATCAATTAGCTTTGCTGTCCTGCCTGTGCTCTCTGGTTGCCGGGGGTCACTGACCCAGGAACTATAAGGTTTCAGTTTCACTATTTTTTTATTTTCAGGCTGCTATTATTCATCTTCCAAACTAATGCCAGCACTGCTCTTTAGTTGCTAGGATAATTATCCCTTAGCAACCTGTAGGGATTAGCCCAGCAACAGGATAACGGTGACTCCCTGGATGAGTACACGGATTAAATCAGACACAGTAGAACAATGGGTTTGAGTGAAACACACGTGTGGATTTTTATTTAAATAGCCCTATTTACACCATTTAGAGCTGGACAAAATGAAAAGGGTTAAAAATAAAACAAAACAGCAAAATAAACCCTTGGCAGCTAACTATACATTCAGGCTTCCCTGACTATCAGACCGGAAACAACCGTGCGTTGCTCTGGTCTCTACGTTAGCAACAGCAGTCTTTACCACACACAAAAGAAAGGTTTGTATTTCACCCAAAATCCCAAAAGTTTGCTTATGTTAGAACTGGTTCCAGGGTGGAGCCAAACCCTAAGCAGGCTGGGAATTCTTATTGCAACCTGGATCTGCAGGTTCGATTCTGCTGAGCTCGTTAACTGGTCTGTGAGCTGTGAACATTACCAGAAACTGAGAGCAAACTGCTCAAACCTGGGACAGACACACACACCATCCTGCACAAATCCACTCACTTCTACTGACCTGCTGTCACAAACCACATATCAGCTCAAAAAACAATTCATAAGTTGCAAAAAAACGGAGACCAAAAATTATCCTTCTGCTTCCTACATGAGACTAAAAGTAGAGTGTGAGTAATAGAGTGAGTACTGGGGGCACATTTACTAGGCTTGAGTGAAGGATTCGAATTAAAAAAACGTTGAATTTCGAAGTTTTTTTTTGTGTACTTCGACCATCGAATAGGCTACTTTGACCACGATTCAAACTAAAAATCGTTCGACTATTCGATAGTCGAAGTACTGTCTCTTTAAAAAAAATTTAGACTACCTACTTTGCCACTTTAAACATACCGAGCATCAATGTTAGCCTATGGGGACCTTCCCCATAAGCTTTCTAAGCTTTTTTTGATCGAAGGAAAATCCTTAGATTTTTCCTTCGATCGTTCGATCGAAGTATTTGCGGTAAATCCTTCGACTTCGATATTCGAAAGTCGAAGGATTTTACTTCGATGGTCGAATATCGAGGGTTAATTAACCCTCGATATTCAATCCTTAATAAATGTGCCCCTTAGTGTTACTACTCGAGTATTACTATATGAGCAGTGTTACTACTCGATTATTACGATATTAGTAGTGTAACTAGTGATGGGCGAATTTATTCGCCAGGCGCGAATTTGCGTGTTTCGCCGCCAGCGAATAAATTCGCGAAACGCCCGCGAAAATTCGCGGCAAAAAACGGGCGCCGGCGTCAAAAACGAGACACCGGCGCCAAAAACAAGACGCCGGCGCCGTTTCGCTAATTTTTCACCATTTCGCGAATTTCGCGCGAAATTCGCAAATTTTTCGGCGAAGCGAAATGGCGCAAATTCGCCCATCACTAAGTGTAACTACTTGAGTACTACTATATGAGTAGTGTTACTACTCAAGTATTAATGCTGGTATCTTCATATTTAGATCCTTTGGGGTACATGTATGTTCCCGCCCTGTGCTTCTTGTTCTCGTGATATTCTCCAATGTAATATCTTGAATTGAGATGTTTTGCAAAATCCCTCATTGAGACCAAGTCTGCCTGCCATTGTGCGTCTATATCTGAAACACAAATTCTAGTTCTTTTGAAATTCTTACGTACTGGTTTGTGTAGCGTATATGGACCCTGAGTGGACAACCACTCCCTTACAGTATTTTGTTTTATGTCTTTATTTTTAACACTCTGATACAAGTTTCGAACACCACCAAAACTGCCTGTATTTTGAGGTCTATAGTATGTTTTCTTTGATGTTTTTCGATAATGACGCCATTTCTAACGTGAAAGGCGGGGTTTTAAAATGTATCAGTTTAATTATCAATCATTCAGATTAAATGTATAATGAACCTGAAAGCTCATTCCCCTTTAGATCAGAAGTAGTCCGCACCTGCCTGACAACCTGTTACATAATGAATTGTGCCTTTCAAAAAGGTTCACACTGTTTTGGAGGGATTTTTCTTTTTTTTCAGTTTTACTATAGCAGAGCAATCCTAGTGTCGCACATTTCAAAAAGGTTCACATGTGAATTGTAATAGTTTTGGAGGAATAAAAACAGTCCATGTTTTTTTTTCCAGTTTCACAGATGCAGAGCAGTCCAATTGTCTTGTTTTCTCAAAGCTATTTTCACCTTGGAATGTGTTAATTTAAAAAGAACAAACATTGAAGTAGTCGCCTGTCTTTTTTTCGGTATTCATCTGTAGTTCTAGCAATAAGCGCATGATGTCCCTCGCAGTTACACAGTGACCACATATAGATCTTGTCATATCAAACATAACCATATTGGGGCGCTCACAGTAGAGGCTAGCTAGGGTTTATGGGAATTATACAAAAAGGCATTTGCGCAGTGGGCGGGGAATGCTATGCCGCAGTGGGCGTGGTTATATCAGGTCAGAAAGACCAGCTCAAACTTAGCTCCAGCCATTAGGGTGGTAACCCCGCCCCCACCTGTCAGGGGGTGGGAACCTGTCAAGTTGATTGAAAGGTTTGGGATATACTACTGAAATGAAACCAGTACAGCACATAGGCATTATTTGTTCTTGGTATTACGTGCTGCTATCATCACTTGTTACACGGTTACATCCAAGTCGGGTGGTGCTTCTCCCAGGACTTGCCCTGGGCTTGTTCACCAGTATGGCCGCACCGATTTACTTGCAGTCAGAGAGGGGGCATCTGTGCCGGGACTGCCCATTGCTGGAGGCAGAAAGAAGACAACAGGAGGCACCAGGGAATCAGCATACAATGGAGTTTAATGCACAGTAGAAATCAAAGATAGAAAATGTCAGTACAATCATTCTTTGGTAGAAAAATCACTAAAAAACCTCTGATTAGAACTGGATAATAAAACCCAAACACTGAGTAAAGGGGCCTGTGCTTTGTAGTGTTAGTGTAGGGTAACTGGCTCCTCCTACTCTCTCTTTCACCTGTATAAAGAATGGCCTCTGCTTCTTTGTCACATGGATTACAGACCAGCCAATGGGGAATAAGCTCAGCTCTCATTGGCTGGGATAATCCATGGGAAATATTTTGTTAGGTGTTCGCTGCACTGTGGATGCTCACTGTTGACATATATGAATATTAGATATAGAATTAGTTGCCACGGGCAGAGGAAATTTCCAGGCCCGGTGCAAGATGCCCATTCTTGGCCAGATTTGGCTACCAAGCAAGTGGGAGTGGCCACGGCATCCTCAGCTCATATTCTGATAGAGAGAAAGGGTTTGTTTTGGCCCCTACAGAGATCAAGTGAGCTGTCAATGTCCTGTATGGACTCCTAAAAGCCTAGTGATGTCAGTAGCAGGACTGCCATATTGCTTGCAGTTAGTGATTAAGAATTAAAGGTTTGGGAGCCCACTGATTTTACATTAACTTCTCCTTTAATTTGCATGACCCCTGACCAGACTCCTCACTGTGGCCCCTACAATCCAGTGGCCCGGGAGTATGCACCTCTGCAGCTGCTGCTACACTAACTAAAACTCCCTTACCTATGGGACAGGGGTATGTTTTTGCTCGCCTTGTCCTTTAATTAACTCCAGTTTCTCAGTAGCCTGACACATCTGGGCCCAGCAGCACCAGGTCTGTTAGTACAGAGGACTGGACCCACTTGAGAAAGGGCTTGACCCAAAACATAGTGTATTTACACTGCTAATAAAAAAAAACACTTGCAGTTCGTAACTACTACTTTGGAGCTGTTCATTCTTTTTTTTTTAAAATTACCCATTTACAGAGGACTGGACCCAGCACCCAGTCACACCCTCAATTAGTGCTGGAAAATTTAGCCCAAGGCAAGGCTATGTCAGCAGATTAATATCAATATAATAAAATATATAAAGAACCAAACAACATAAATTAAAGAATCATTTCTCACTAATGAGCACAGCGATTGTCTCCACACAGTATGAAATGGTCCCAGAATCATCATTCTGCACCTCAAGTTCTATTTTTATTATTGGCTGGGTGGCACCCAGAATCCTCTCTGCCTCTATGTGCCCCTGAAGGGCTAGGAGGGTACTGTCCGTGCATCTGTGGGGGCACAGGTGAGTGGAAAGGTAACAAATGATATTCCATCCACTCAGATGCGCTTGTCCCCCGGCGAGCAGATCATCAGTTCTTTATTCCCAAAGTCCCACCAGGCCGTCATATGGAACGCCATGTTGGACAGCACCACCAGGTACTCCAGGAAAGCAAAGAGGGTGTAGACTGCAATAAAGGTGGAAGAGAGGTGAGGGGGGGCACATATTGTATCTCCATTTCTCAACATTCTCTCATTCCCATCCCACCAGCCCATTATCAGCAGCACTGAATGGGGCACTTTTCTACTGCAGCCTTATAGAAGAACTAAACCCCTTCTGCGCTAAAATCCCTCCCCTGTTTTGCCCCCCCCCGCCTGGCCTACCTCCCCCCCCCCGGGGAAATGCCCCATAGTTGCTACTTACCCCTCTGCGCAGGTCCTGTCCACGGAATTCACAGACGCCATCTTCTCCCGTGCGGTCTTCTTCCTGGATTGCCCGGCGTTTGGCGGCGCATGCGCATTAGGAGTATTTGCCGGTTCAGCTCTACTGCGCATGCGCCGAAAGTCACAGAGTTTTCCCCCGATTTCTTTTTTTTAGGAAACTTAGTGACTTTCGGCGCATGCGCAGTAGAGCTGAACCGGCAAATACTCCTACTGCGCATGCGCCCGGGCAATCCAGGAAGAAGACCGCACGGGAGAAGATGGCACCTGTGAACTCCATGGACAGGACCTGCGCCGAGGGGAAAGTAGCAACTTAGGGGCATTTGCCCGGGGGGAGGAGGGGCAACACAGGGGAGGGATTTTAGTGCTGAAGGGGTTGACTTCTCCTTTAAGGAACTCACTGGCCATTGGCTAAAACTGCAGGTTATTGGAGCTGCAATTAATCATCTGTAAACCTCATTTGCACTAAATTTCTTCTGTATTCTCCAGGAACGAAGCGCCGTCACTTTATTTTGCTGACAGGGTTTCCCTGTGTATTCCAATGATATTTAAAGTGACACAGACACATTCCTGTCTGTAATAGAAAGATGGGAGTGCTGCTTATAGACAGGAGAGGAACATGGGAACTGTCTCAGGACCCACCCCCCAACCTACCTCCAGGCTCACAGTACATATTGTGCCAAATGTAAACCACAATGGACGCCAGAAACATGAGCAAGTAAAAGCCAAAGAGACGTTTCTTCCAGGCATAGGATGTCCGCTCCTAGAACAGACAGACGGTGTATTAGGGTTTGTACTGGATGACACAGACAGACAGATAAGGGATAAAGAAACACAAAGGTGTAGCATCTCTAGCCTAATTATATAGTTTTAGTTCAGTACAAAAGGGGCAGTACAATTTAAAGGGGCAGTACAAATTAAACAACTTTCAGTATAATGTAAACCAAGCCTGTCCACACCATGGACCAGTTACCCACAATTCCACACGTTCCTAGGGCCAGATTATACATACCAAGAGGTCGATGTAGAAAGCATTAACCGTTCCCTTACCTCCGGGCTCCCAGACCACTTGCGAGTCATACGCCATAGTGTGCAGGTCACAAACATGTATCCCAGCGAGAAGAACATGAAGGACATGAAACCCAACTTATGGACCTCTGTGGAGAAACAGAGAAGAGAAGTTCTACACTCTTAGAGTGAACCAAACTGAGACTAAAGCCTCACCTTTATTTTACATGCAGAATATAATCCTGGGAAGGACATCCTATGGGCCTTCATGGAAACTGGTATGGTCGCACCGCCTGCTGCATTAGTGTGTTTTCTTTATAGAAAGAGACCAGAACAATGCCTACAAAAGGGTTAATTATTTATAGGGAAGAGTATGAGGCGGAAGATCACCCTTCTACTCTTAGATATTGCCCCCTGTTCTGGTATATATGTCCAGATAGTCAGGGCATATGGTTGAGAGCCCAGCCAAATCTGGGCTACAGTCAGTCTACTTGTCTATGTCACACAATTTTAAATCAGACACAGGCACCTCCAAGCAGTAAATTAGCCTCTCAGACAAAAGTGTTTGGAGCGGATACAGAGTGTATATGTAGAACATGTGCATTTTAATGGAAGGAGACATGTTCACAGGAGAGCGCCACCCACAGGCTGGACCCTCACACGCATAGTCACAGGGCCACCTCACATTGGACTCTCCCGGCCTTACCGTGATTCTCCGATGAGGAGACGTAAGTGAGCAGCATGAGGAAGAAGATTTCGCAGGAATTCAGCAGGAAGTTGATGTGACAAAGCCGCGGGTAATAGGGGTTGGAGCAGGGGGTGCCCTGATAATATTTTAGGTACGCCATGGCCACAAGGAATCGAGGGGCAGAGTGTAGTCCAATGCACAGGCGCCATAAGTATCTCTGAGGAGTCTCTCCCCCAATAGCAGCACTAACAGAGGGCAGGTAGTTTGGAACCTGAAACATAGAAAGTCATGGGTCAGATTATATTTATTTGGTACATACTTTGTTCTACCACTAGGAGGCGCAAGAAGTCCAAACAAACGGCATTGTGGGAAACAGGAAGGAATGTATTTGTGTATACATGGAGGCAGGGAATAGTGGGACAGTAATTATGGTATAGGGAAAGTAATGGATCACTCACATGGCAGTGGGTCTCAGTCGTCTCGCTGAAGTTGAAGAGGAGGGACCAGACGATGCAGAAGAGGAAGGCAAACAATGGCAGGCAGACTGTGCTCACAGCAAATGTGGTGAATCTCAGAGAGACGAGGGAGTTGGCCCCGCGATCAGGGGCCATGGATATAGGAACCATCCTGTACATGGGAAATATCACAGGAATCAGCTCTGGAATCTGGATCAAACCACTCCCTGAATGGGGTGTCAGTGTGAGCAGGCAAATTGATAAAGCCACTCCCTGAATAGGGTGTCAGTCAGGAATTACTTGGGGTGAGGATGTAAGTTAACATTTTACAGGGAGTCTAGTTATAAACTGCATGGGGGCCCAGAAACCCTTTTTCCACCACTGCATCTGCACAATAAATTAGGGATATTTTTTAAGGGGCCACTTTACTTGGGCACCCAGACTCAGTTCTAACCAGAAGCAGCAGCTGAGTTTACAGGGCCGAAAATAGGGGCCCTGAGAAGCCACAAATTATCCTGATTTTTGGTAAATTCAGGGGGGGCCAGGGAGTCGCGCTCGGACCTCAGGGGGACCTGGGAGTCGCGCTCGGACCTCAGGGGGACCTGGGAGTCGCGCTCGACCTCAGGGGGACCTGGGAAGTCGCCTCGACCTCAGGGGGACCTGGGAGTCGCGCCGACTCAGGGGGACCTGGGAGTCGCGCTCAGGCCTCAGGGGACCTGGGAGTCGCGCTCGGACCTCAGGGGGACCTGGGAGTCGCGCTCGGACCTCAGGGGGACCTGGGAGTCGCGCTCGGACCTCAGGGGGACCTGGGAGTCGCGCTCGGACCTCAGGGGGACCTGGAGTCGCGCTCGGACTCAGGGGGACCTGGGAGTCGCGCTCGACTCAGGGGGGACTGGGAGTCGCGCTCGGACCTCAGGGGGACCTGGGGCGCTCGACCTCAGGGGGACCTGGGAGTCGCGCTACCGGGACCTGGGAGTCGCGCTCGGACCTCAGGGGGACCTGGGTCGCGCTCGGACCTCAGGGGCCTGGGAGTCGCGCTCGACCTCAGGGGGACTGGGAGTCCGCGCTCGGGGGGACCTGGGAGTCGCATTCGGACCTCAGGGGGACTGGGAGTCGCGCTCAGACCTCAGGGGGACCTACCTCAGGGGGGACCTGGGAGTTGCGCTCGGTCCTCTGGGGGACCTGGGAGTTGCGCTCGGACCTCAGGGATACTTTATAGTTAGTCCTTTGCAGACTTATTCACTGCCCCTCGAGCAAGGAGCCTCAGTACTGCCTTTAGCAGTCATTCTCCACACAATGGTCCATAAGTAAGAGGGGGTGCAGGAGCCCATTGCAGGTGATTGGGGGTGTGAGGGGTAAGTGGGATATAAACAGAGACTACAGGGGGTGAGCGAGTCCTCACGGTTCCCTACAGACAGTGGAAGATCAAGGTTCCGGCTCCTGGAGGCAGAGACTCACCCCAATAGTCCGACTCCGCCCACTTTCCGGGATTCCGTGTCTGGGCAACTTGCTCGGGTCCAATGTTCACTAGTGGGGTTGCCCAATCCGCTAGAGCCGGTCTATGATCTCTGCCATATTCCTACACCCAATGCTTTTGCACCAAGGAACCACTGCCCCACGGTCAATTCCTGCCCGCTCCCTGACTCGGTTCCATTCCCTGCCGATTCTAAAGCTCAGATGTACACTCCCTTGTTTCGCCTCACTCTCTGTCTAAGTCCCAGGCACTTCTAATTCATTTCCGGGTGTAGCAACAGGTGACAGGCAACTGCCTGGGCACGTAACCAAGCGACGCCCAATCATCTTCAAAACCCCAGATCAGCTTTGATATCTGCGATATGATTGGCTTAATGTTACCATGTGACTCGCTGCGCCCGGCGAGTAGCCAATAGCGAAGTAAGCTTTCTCTGATACGTAATTACAGGTAAAGACGTTGTACGTCAATCTCCTCCAAAGGCCTGTGTCACTGGCGCATTAACCAATAGGTGGCGCTGAGACACTTCCTCCTTAGCCGGAAAGTAGCGAAGGGCACTTCCTGTTGTTTTGGGAGGCGATTAAGTGTGAGGAGCTGTTTCCGCTTGTTGCCGGAAGTTCCTGTCCACAGTCAGGATGAGCGGGACGGAGTCAGCACCGGACTCTCAGGCAGCGATTCCCTCAATTCAGCCTGGTCCGGCTCCAGAGATTAAGCCTAGTCCGGCAAATATTCCCAAACCTGGGCCTGTCCCGCCCACTGCAGCTGCTCTACCCGCGAGGGACACGGGGGAGAGAAGAGCCAGCGGTGAGCGGGTGTGACTGAAATAGAGATAAACGGGATGGGGAGCTCCGGGGTAAAGCAACAAACCACTGAGGGGCTCTCAGGTTGGTCAGGGTAGGAGTGAGGCTGAAGAGGCAGAATGGGAGGAGCAAGTGGGAATGGGAGGAGCAGGTGGGGGAGGGGTATTTGAGGAGCTGCTCAGGTAAGTGTCCAGCAGTGTGTGAGTATTGGCCAGTCCTTTCCAATTTATCCTCACTTGTCTGTTCTCTTATTAATTCTCCAGTCCCTGCGTCAGCGGCTGCTGCTCCCTCTGAGGGATCCCTCTCCAATGGAGTCTACCTGCCCCCAGGGGTCGCAAACGGAGACGTCAAACCCGTGATTTCCACTACTCCTCTGGTGGATTTCCTCATGCAGCTGGAGGACTATACCCCCACGGTAAGTGCATTTGTCTCTCACTCCAACTGGAAATGAACACAAAAATGCCACGTGATCACAATATAATGGACAATTTTCCTCTGACACTGCTTTGTCATCAGTGTGTGTGCCCAGAACATGTCCTTCTCCTTATAGGACTGGTTGGGAGCTGTTGTATTCCTTATAACTGTGTCAGTGCAGCCTATTGTGTGCCCAGAACATTCCTTATTCATATATATATATATATATTATATATATATATATATATATATATATATATATATACACCACACACAAAGTGAATGGAACGCAGAACCATAAGAAGACTAGAAAGCCTGGGTGCCGTCCGTAAAACTAAAATAGTCACTGCAAAAATTGACCGCACTCCAAGGAAGAGTATACAACAAGTCAAGCAGTCAAAAAGGTGAGGTTTATTTGAGGTCCAACATTTTGGTTCCGTACTAAAACATTCGTCAGGGACTTGTTGTATAAACTTCCTTGGAGTGCTCACAATATACAGTACACATAGAATAGAAATGTCACAATATAAGGCTGATTAGTAATTAATACACATAATTACTACATGGCAGCACAGAAACCAGTGCAATTAGCGTCAGAATTTAATCAGCAAACCTGTAGCATCAGCTTATATTACAGGGGAAGCTCATTTTCTGCTGGATAATTAGTGACAAGCCCTAAGCTTAGCTTCTCAACAGCCAATCAGAGCCCACTGAGCATGTGAGTGTCACAGACACTTTCCAAGATCGTGACGCCCTGTGACAAGTTTGATGTCCTGGATCATTGCTGCTATTGACAAACTGAATCTTTAGCCTCATGCAATCAATTCAGTATGTAAAATATGGTATTTTAGCCATATTCATTTTTAGGGTTTAGTTTTTCTTTAATGTGAGTGGATCAATTTGCATTTAGCAGGATAATAATCCAGAAACACACTGTATAATTTCATCTGCCTTGCGATTTGCTTTGCTATTTCAGCTCTGACTTAATTTTCTTGCATTCCTACAGATCCCTGATGCTGTCACGGGATATTACCTGAACCGGGCTGGGTTTGAAGCATCTGATCCACGCATGTAAGTATAGCTTTGTTTTGTAGACCTTTGCTGCTAGTGGGCAATGGGTATCAGAGCATCTGAGAGCCCTATAGCAGTTGCCCTGACTAGGAAGAATATTATTGGCAGCACCTGAACCATTCTTTATTCTGGCCAGTTTGCAGCACTAGTTTATGGGTGGTCATGGCAAGTGAGAGGCAACTGGATGCCCAAACAGGCTTTCAAGTATCCAAGAAAGAATTCTATTCTGGTGCTGGCAGTTCATGCCACTGTTGATTCATTTTTTTATTTTGCTTTCTAGGAATTGTAATATCCAAGGTGCATTCTGTTAATTGGCCTCCTATGGCTACTACCTGCACTGGTGCCTTTCACTGAACCCCATATAACCCCAACACAGCCCTCTAGGCCTCTAATTTACACTAAATTAAGGGCCTTGGCAATTAACACCACATATATGGGCACATTGCCTGGCACATGAAGATGCCACTGTCTACAACATTTATCTCCAAGCCTTCAGCTGTGGGGCAACATGCTTCTTCCCCAGCTTTAAAACTTGCCCGATTTTATCTACTGGCCACGGCTGGGCTTTAAAATACTATCTGAACTAGTTCCCAATTCCCAATAGATATTTGCACCTTAGAAATGCAAATCCAGGCACAATTTGGCATCTTTTCACCTACACTGGTAAATGTGACTGGAAACTACGCCTCACTCTTCATTCTTAGCCAAACTAGGCTATACAAAGAACTGACTATTAAACCTTTGACCAATATTGCCACCTCTGGCGGAAGACTTCCCTGCCCTCAACCAGAATCAATGGAAGGAGGCTACAGACTCTGCTTATAATTTCCTTATTTCAATAAAGGAAATTTCAATAAATGAATTCAATAAAAGAATTGGCAAGAGACAAGATGAAATATGAACAAGGGGAAGTTGTGCTCACTACTTTTTTTTTTTTTACCATTAAGCGGGGGTGCATTGAGCCTGTGACCACAAAATTCATATAGACAAATACAATCCTCTGCACTTGACCCATTATCAATATATTTAAGACATTGAGACATTTTGTGCCTTAAGATACCAAAAAATGTCTAACCCTTTAAACAAAACAGGTATTATTTGTCTATATGTTGCAGTATATTTAAGATGGCCAACTACATCACAGACATCCCATATCTGGCCAGTCCTACACTCCCACTCATCCCTGGACTGGCCTGTCCTACACTCGCACTCATCCCTGGTCTGGCCAGTCCCACACTCATCCCTGGTCTGACCAGTCCACACTCCATCCTGGCTCTGACCCAGTCCACACTCATCCTGGTCTGACCAGGTCGAAACCTCATCCCTGGGTCTGACCAGTGTCCCACCTCATAACCCTGGGTCTGGACCAAGTCCCACACTCATCCCTGGTCTGACCAGTCACACTCATCCCTGGGTAATGACCAGTCCACCTCATCCTTGGTTCTGAACCAGTGCCCCACATCATCCCTGGTCTGCCAGTCCCAACAACCTCATAGCCTGGTTCTGACCAGTCCACCACTCATCCCTGGTCTGACAGTCCCCACACTCATCCCTGTCTGACAGTCAGACACTCATCCCTGTCTGACAGTCCCCCACCTCATCCTGTCTGACCAGTCCACACTCATCCTGTCTGACAGGTCAAGACAACTCTCACTCGTCGCGGTCTGGCCAGTCAAACATCTCACTCGTCGCTGGTCTGGCCAGTCAAACACTCTCACTCGTCGCTGGTCTGGCCAGTCAAACACTCTCACTCGTCGCTGGTCTGGCCAGTCAAACACTCTCACTCGTCGCTGGTCTGGCCAGTCCTACATTCACACTCATCCCTGGTCTGGCCAATCCTACACTCGCACTCATCGCTGGTCTGGCCAGTCCCACACTCGCACTCATCCCTGGTCTGGCCAGTCCTACACACACACACGCACACACACACTCATCCCTGGTCTGGCCTGTCCTACACTCACACTCATCCCTGGACTGGCCAATCCTACACTCGCACTCATCCCTGGTCTGACCAGTCCCACACTCGCACTCATCCCTGGTCTGACCAGTCCCACACTCGCACTCATCCCTGGTCTGGCCAGTCTTACACTCACACTCATCCCTGGACTGGCCTGTCCTACACTCAGCTCTCATCTGATTCATTAAGAATTAATTTGCTTCATTATACATTATACAGTCTTACCTGCAACTTACTTGCTGCTTTAAAGGTTAAAACACCCTAACATGGTTGCCTTTTTATTGGTCACCAGTGAGATCACCTGCCCCCCCCCCCCATACAAATTTTTGGGATATGGTGTAATTGAGGACCCTGGCCACTAGAGCTGAACATACCATTGGTGCTAGACCCTGTAGTCTGTTTACCAGGGGAGATAAAAAAGCAATAATCTTGCAATGGATGGGGCAAACCCCTCCATCTCTCACCTTCTGGAGACTAATAGACAAAGTCCTCCCTCTCATCAAGCTCAGCTACAAAACTAGGAGAGCTGTAGACAAATTTGAGAGGTTGTGTGACCCAGACTCCCTCAAGCCGTAACCCTATACTTAGACTCTAAACCTAGTAGAGCCAATATGTCATACACTACTCCGGACACTCCATGTCCACTCACATCCGAATGGATAAGTATAACTGCTGATATGACTCTGGCATGTCCATGTATTCTCTAGACAACACCAATTCAAATCTACTGTAAACAATTGTATATAATGTTTTGTAATACATAAAATATCATAGGTGCAGATTGACTCTGTTGTATAGTAACCCATAGTTTAATGATACTGTAGTTTTCCAATCAAGTCTATATGGTGATTACTTGTTATGGGATACGAGTTTATCATAAAAATGCAGCCGTATTCAGATTCCGCTGATCACTTTTTTACTTTCAGAAAGAATCCTCCTGATCCATCTTCTCTTATGTCCCCGTGACTTCTCTCTGGTTCTCCACTTACCCACTGCTTCTCTTTCCTAGTATCCGACTGATCTCCTTGGCAGCTCAGAAGTTCATCTCAGATATTGCAAATGATGCATTACAGCACTGCAAGATGAAAGGAACGGCCTCTGGGAGCTCTCGTAGCAAAAGCAAGGTTGGTATGACAACATATATATTTCTGAGATACAAGCAGCTGAAATCCTTGGACATGTTTATAAGTTTATCGATTTCAGCGGTGGGTCCAGGTTCTCATGCCCCAGACCTTCAGCAAAGGGGAGTAAATTACAGGAAATAATAATTGCAGACAGGCGGCAATCTGGAACACCAAAGAGTAGAATCCAGAAGCCCAATGTTTCGATCATACAAAACAAATTTATTTTACAATATGTATGATTAAGGGCAAATAATTAAAAATTAAACATGTGGGAGGTACTAGTGTGTATTTAAAGGAGAAATAAACCCTAAAAATGAATATGGTTTAAAATGTCATTTTATATAGTGAACCAATTGCCCCAGCCTAAAGTTTGAGCTTGTCAATAGCAGCAATGATCCAGGACTTCAAACTTGTCACAGGGGGTCACCATCTTGGAAAGTGTCTGTGACACTCACATGCTCAGTGGGCTCTGAGCAGCTGTTGAGAAGCTAAGCTTAGGGCTCGTCACTAATTATCCAGCAGAAAATGAGCTTCCCCTGTAATATAAGCTGATGCTACAGGTTTGCTGATTATTCAATTCTGATGCTAATTGCACTGGTTTCTGTGCTGCCATGTAGTAATTATCTGTATTAATTACTAATCAGCCTTATATTGTGACATTTCTATTCTATGTGTACTGTATATTGTGAGTGGCTCCCTAAGCTCAGTAAGTGACAGCAGCACAGAGCATGTGCAGTGAATCAGCAGAAAAGAAGATGAGGAGCTACTGGGGCATCTTTGGGGAGACAGATCTTTACTGCTAAAGGGCTGTTGTTGCCTTGGACTGGTACAGAAGCACAAAACCTCATGTACAACATTTCTACCTACTTCTTTAGTTATGCTTTAGTTTTCCTTTAAATGTGATGATGTAGCGAGGGTGTCGAGACTCCCTAAGGAAGTGAGTCTGACTCTATAACTCTTCTTTTATAGATGTTTAAATAAACGTTTGAAGTTGTATCCTTGAATTCCTCTCTTTGAACTTTGGACGAATACTATTTGGGTCAGCACAGGAAAGTCTCTTTATACTGAATACAACTCTGATTTCTGTTTCTACAGGATAAGAAATACACTCTGACTATGGAAGACCTGACTCCGGCACTGGGAGAATATGGCATCAATGTAAAGAAGCCGCACTATTTCACCTAGCGCCTCAGCCAAGCTTCCATGTTGTATGTGTCGGGCGCTAAACTCCCATGAACTGGATGCACAGGCCTCCGTGTTACAGCCGTGTCAGGGAATAACAGATGTTTAGGTTTCTGAATTCTTCTGGTCTCACTTGTTAGAGATCAATAACCTACACGCTGAGCTGCACTGGCTATGTTCGGAATGTCTGGGGGCCATTTATCAACACTGGGCAGTAACCCATGGCAACCAGTCAGATTGCTGAATTCATTGTCCTATTTGCAGCTGGCTTCAAAAAGCTAATCATGGATTGTTAATATAGATAATTGCCCATGGGCAAATTTGCCCAGTGTTGATAAATGAGCCCCACTGACTCACTGCCAGTAAATATTGGTTATTGGGAAAAGGCCCCAGTAATGTAGCAGTGTAAATATTTAGCCTCATTCCTTTCCACTTTCTCCTGATTGCTATAAATCTTAAGTGACTGCAGTTTTTTTTTAAGTGCCAACCTTACGATACTTTGACTTAATATATATATATATATATATATATATATATATATATAGTATATATATATATATATATATATATATATATATATATATATATATATATATATATATATATATATATATATATATATATATATATATATCAAGGGCAGAGTTTGTAGAATGGGTTGTTTGTGGGCGGGAGGGAACCATCATCAAAGTAAAGATTTTATTTATGCTGAAAGCAATGTGGCGTCAAATAATAAAAGTTGTTTTTCTTTCCAATTGAAAAGAGACTCCTGATCCATTCACAGCACTGCTGCCGGAGAAAACCGTAATACATACAACATAGTTATTCTGCGTTACAAGCAAACGCAAAGTTGTCCTTGTCTAAATGCAATGGTTTTTAAAAAAAAAAATCATTAGTATACATTGAAAAAACAACACCAAGACCAATTAAATTTAAAATTTCAAAGCCTTTATTAAGAAATAACTTACTGAAACTCCGCTTGCGCTAGAGCACGATCCATAGTGCGGCACTCGATTTCTCCTCCCTGTCTTCCTTATAGGAGATAGCCAGGGTGGAGAAATTGAGCTCCGCACTCGTCGCCTTGACTGAAGAGGAGTGCAAGCTGAGTTTCGGTAAGTTATTTCTTAATAAAGGCTTTGCTTTATTAATTTGTCTTGGTGTGGTTTTTTCAATGTATACTAACAATTGTTTTTTTAAAAAAATGTTACTGGTCCTTTAAGGGTAAGGACACACAGGCAGATTCGGGGAGATTAGTTGGCCCGGCGACAAATCGCCTCTTCTTCGGGGCGAAAACCTTCCCGTCGGCTATAATGAAAAATCGCAGGCGGGATGGCACACACGGCGCTTCTTTTTCCAAAGTCGCCCGAAGTTTCCTTGTGAGCCAATTTATTTATCTTTCTAAAACCACAAATAATAAAAAATAAAAACCAATTGCAAATTGTCTCAGAACACCCCTCTCTACATCATACGAACAGTTCATTTAAAGGAGAATTCAACCCTTAACTAAAAAATCCCTACCTGATGTAGAAAAAGTTAGGGGCGTTTGCCCCGGGTACCAGGGAGGAGGGTCTACAAAGGGTAGGGTTTTTTTATGTTACGGGTATGTTTCTCTTTTAAAGGTGAACAAGCCCTTAATGTAGTGAGGACATGTTAAGTAAATGAACTAGTTAATAAACTGCTGCATACGCAATATGGAACTTTGCTAAAGAGGCACAGGGGGTGCGTAGGGGGCCGGTGGGTGCCGCCACCCTGGGGAAAACTGCACCCACCCTGTTTTGTGCATGAGTAATGAGGTAAGTGACTCAGACTTCACTGAATTGTAACCTTAAGGCCAGGGCCAGACGCTGCCCCCCTGCTCTTCCTGCACCCTGAAACATTATTTACGCTCGCATGCAGGCAGACACAGAAATTTTAAATTTTGCACCGAAATCTGCCCGCAGTTGGAAAGGCAAGGGGAGCAGCGGAGAATCCACTATGTAATACATTGTCTGTCATGGGGAAAAAATGTTTTTTTCAAAACACATCAGTTAATAGTGCTGCTCCAGCAGAATTCTGCACTGAAATCCATTTTTTAAAAGATTAAACAGTTTTATATATTTTTATATGTTTTATATTTAATTTTGAAATCTGACATGGGGCTAGACATTGTCTGTTTCCCAACTCCCCCCATTCACATGACTTGCTCTCTGATAAACTTCAATCACTCTTTACTGCTGTACTGCAAGTTAGAGTGATGTCACCCCCCCCAGCAGCCAAACAAAAGAACAATGGGAAGGTAACCAGATAGCAGCTCCCTAACACAAGATAACAGCTGCCTGGTAGATCTAAGAACAGCACTCAATAGTAAAATCCAGGTCTCACTGAGACACATTCAGTTCTCTTTTAATTGGATGTACAGTCTCTATAGGAGGCAGCCCTGGCAGATTGGAAGTCACATGGCGTGAGCAGTCCCGCCCAGGAAGATCTCTATAATCAATATTATCCTCTTCATTAAACGAGCATACAAGTCCCCATTTTGACAGCTCTACTTTCTTTTTCATCTTCTGCACTGAACAGCCAGAAAAAGATACAAAGTTTCCAACTTAATTGGTATTTGGCAGAGTCCAGAATGTGTGGCCAGTGCACTTAGATACTTTTGTAACAATTTAAGAGAAACAAATGTAACTGTAAGATAAGCAAAGAAAACAATTGTAAAAATTTAAGATAAGCAAAGGAACAATTGTAACTATTTAAGATAAGCAAAGAAACATGTAACAATTTAAGATAAGCAAAGAAAATTGTAAAAATTTAAGATAAGCAAAGAAAATTGTAACAATTTCAGATAAGCAGGTCTCTAGGGGAAACTGTGACTCGCAGCTTAAAGGGCAATTCACCCTCATTACAAATTTAGTAAAATAAACATGGTAATTAGGGGGTGTGGCAACAAAAATGGGAGGGGTCAAACAATAAGCAACAAATATTTTTGTCGCTCTTTCTATTTCCAAAATGTTGTTGGTATGAACCAGTCAGAACCAGTCTAGATTTTCCCAAAAAAACAGCTGCTTCAACCAACTCGCCCCGCCTACTGGATTCTGCCATCACGCGCGTGCACAATTTCTCACGGCAGCGCGCCCTTTTACATTTCAAAGAAGCAATTTTTAAAAGCAGAGTGTGACTCTTGCCCCGCCCCTTCCATAACCATTGGCTAACAGCACAGCCAATCCAGTTCTTCTATTCCGAGCGTGGCGCTGCGGCTACAACCTGAGTAATGCTCAACTTTACGTGTCATTTTGCGTCGGTACCTGAATACATTGAATTCTTTTGTAAAATCAACAAAAACCCCGATCCGGTGAGCGAGTTTAAATTTGTAGAGCTGAATTGAGTCACGTACTGACTAACCATCACGTGAGCAGAGCCCCGCACACCATAGAGTCCCCATATTCAGCCAATTGCTAGGAAGGGCGCGTAAAGTAGTCCCGACCTCTGTTTGACTGACAAAGCATGCGGCCAATCCAAGCGAGCGGTTGAAGGGGGCGGGGCTCAACTCTGACGTTCTATCCCTGACGCGAGCGCCAGAACGTTCGATGACGCACTTGGCTCCCCCTGCGTGACTGCTGGTACCGGAGAGTCTACGAGAAGCGGTTTGGTCTACTGTTGTGTTGGACACGTACGGATTGACATTCCTTGCTGGGGCGCTGGTTTCCTGAGGCCGCGGACAGGTAGGGACAGAGAACGTTGGACTGAGGTGTTGAGCGCATGAGAAGTTGTGGGAGGTGCGAGCCTTCCCCTCCCCCCTGTACGCACAGTGCGGTGGAACAGTCCGCGTTATTGCTTAATATTCAACCGAGATTTTCCACTCTCACGTGGGGGGAAGCTGAACAAATCTAATACACGTTCATTGGGAGCTTTGGGCCCCACAAACCCCGACTTCCTGTATCCAGGGCAGGATTGCTACCGCCACATTTCTCACTTGCTGCCTGCCCGCTTCTTCCTGTTCTACTGCTACTTCCCTCCATTGCCTCTTTCTGCTCAGTGACAGGGATGTGCGCCCTGCTGGCTGCTGCTGTTACTGCTGCTTCTCTCACCCCTTGTTGCTTAGTTACTCACAGGCCTGGGATCCCCACTGTCCCCCAATTAGACTCCTCCCACTATTGGATCTCCCCCATTGCACAGAACTTGCTCTCTGGATACTGGTAACTACTAGCAACTGCCTCTAGTTGCCCCTCTCTCTCCTGAGTCTTGGGCTTACAGATAAGGAGGCTTTCCTTTATACAGGGATTTCAATTCATCTGATATTAGAACTCCAACTTTCAGTATTGCTGAGAAATGTATTCCCAACACACAACCAATTAATTGTGCAGCTTTTGGGGTGTAATGCCCCTGTAAATTCTGTGTGTATATATTTATATATCAGCCGGTTATTCTGCTAAGCCTCAGTAATATCCCCAGGTTTTCATTTGCCAATATGTTTCTTTTATTAGTACAGGTATGGGACCTGTTATCCAGAATGCCTGGGACCTGGGTGTTTCCAGATAAATGATCTTACCATAACTTGGATCTTCATACCTTTAAGTCTACTATAAAATCATATAAACATTAAATAAACCCAATAGGCTGGTTTTGCTTCCAATAAGGATTAATTATATCTTAGTTGGGATCAAGTACCAGCTACTGTTTTATTATTACACACAAAAATAAATACGTTTTAACAATTTCGGAGCCGCCTTTCCGTAATTCAGAACTTTCTGGATAATGGGTCCTATACCTGCAGTTTCATTTCTATTGGGCAGCTTTGGTAGAAATAAACTCATCTGTTGCGATGTGAAAAGCTGTAGTTGTGCAACATAGTGAGTCATATGTTATTCCTGTGTTAGGGTGTTTTCCAAATACCATGCTCATTCTTTCTTTCTTTTTTATTTCAGGGCCCTGAATCTGTTCAAGCCACTCCATTTTCTCTTTCTCAGGTAATTTATTTTTTTTACTTTTGGGGAGATATTTACATGTAAGTGTAGGGTACCCAGCCTGATGGTATTTGCTAGTGGTCCCAACCCGATGGCCAAATAGGATATGGTTTAAAGCAAGTGTTAAAGTACCCCTGGAACTATAGCAGGGTTACCCCAATGTTTCTATTTCTCTGTCGTCCCTGGTGGACGCTAAGGGTTAAGCTCCATCCTCCAGGAGGCAGGACACTTATGAAAAAATAAAGGGCCTTGTCTGGATAGCCAGCTTGACCCCACACACTTACTGTTCCAATCAGTTTAAGTGTCCTCCTAAAGGGAGGATATACTACGCACTGATGTGGATTAAAAAAAAAATTCAGTCACCCCAGGAGCAGGTGTAACCCTTGCATTCTAGATGGGGGACCTTCTACGAGGGATTCCACCGTGGGGAAGAATTCCCAGCTCAAAAAAGGCTGGTCAGAACCCCCCCCCCCAGACATCCCTGCTCCTTGAGGATCTGACTGGTGGACAGGACTGAGGTACAGAGGAGACTCCCAGGTAAGGAGAGATCTCCCTCTTCCTCACTATAGCCTTCTCATACAATCCAGGCTATCTGTCCCCTTCAAAGGACCCTGTGCTTGTCACAGCAGCAGACTTAAAGGGGAAGGAAGCCTAGTCGGCGCAAACCGCCCACCCCCCCTCCCGTTTGTTGCCCACCCTCCCTCCTCCCCCCTGGCCTACCCGTCCCGCTGGGCAAATGCCCCTAACTTGTTACTTACTCTTCTGCGCAGGTCCAGTCCAGGGAGTTCACAGATGACATCTTCTTCCACGCGATCTTCTTCCTGCTGTGAAGGGCGTTTTGGCGCATGCGCAGTAGGATCATTTCGCCGGTACGGATCTACTGCACATGCGCAGTAGATCATACCGGTGAAATGATCCTACTGGGCATGCGCCGTTCAAAGCAGGAAGAAGATCGCGTGGAAGAAGATGTCGTCTGTGAACTCCCTGGACTGGACCTGCGCAGAAGAGTAAGTAACAAGTTAGGGGCATTTGCCCAGCGGGACGGGTAGGCCAGGGGGAGGAGGGAGGGTGGGCAACAAACGGGTGGGTGGGTGGCGGGTTTGCGCCGACTAGGTTTCCTTCCCCTTTAACCATCCCCCTTCTGCTCCCTCGACACAGTGAGAGCGACACTGTGCGCTCAGTCCGGGAACAGGTGCCACACTGTCATGCCACAGCTCTGCGGCTGGCGCGACCCTCTTCTAAGCAGAGCGCGGCTTAGCAGAGAAGAGAAAAAAGGGTGCGTGGCCGCAGGGAGGCGGAACAACACAGCGCCATTTTGTTTAAGGGAATGGTGGATAGTAAGAGCGCCAAAAGCGCGGGCACCATTTTAAAGCTGCCACAACTGCCTATAGCAGCACTACCATGCTCTGTCAACGCACCATAACTGCTCGCAGGGTGCCTTACAACTCTGCTCCTACCCCTGGCAGATGGATTAACCCATTCCCTACTAAGGGAGGGCAACAAAGGCCAGAAAGCACCAGTCTCACCCCACACACCTACCTTCCTACAGTTTTCTGCAGGATGGCAGAAGGTAAGGCAGGGGGATTATTCCCTGGGGGGGGCATTCACCGCCAAGGTCACCCTTCTGCGCAAAGCCAAGTGACAGGCGTCGGCTAACATGGAAGTCTAACAAGACTCACAACAAGCCGACAAACAATAAATCGACAACGACCTGACGGACCACCGCCTCCGGAATCAAGAGAACAAATAGGGGGCAAGTTGCTGCGATTCCGGGAGGCATGGATCAGACACTCTGCAGATGCCTGGGTTAGAGAGATGGTGTCAGAGGGGTACCACATCGACTTCTTCACTCTTACCCCCCCCAACAATTTTTTCATGTCCAGAGTTCTCTCTAACAGCACCAGGGCTCAAGCCTTCCTAAAATGCATCACCAGTTTGGAACTATCTGGAGTCATAGTGCCTGTACCCTCTCAAGAAAAATTCTCTGGTTTCTACTCCAATTTATTCATAGTCTCAAAGAAGGACAGATCATTCAGACCTGTACTGGTTCTAAAACTTCTAAACAAATTTGTTCGTTCGATCCACTTCAAAATGGAAACCCTACATTCTGTTATCAGGGTAATGGAAGAGGGTCAACTAATGTCCTTGGAGATAAAGGACGCATATCTCCATGTACCAATCTGGCCTCCTTATCACCGCTTTCTATGATTCGCATTTGCCACCCAGCATTACCAGTCTGTAGTTCTACCATTCGGGTTATCAGCAGCCCCTCGAGTGTTCACCAAGCTGATGGCGGCAGCGGCTCTGCGTCTACAGGGGATTTCAATCACCCCATATCTGGACGATTTGCTCATAAAGGCCAGAGCAGCAGAAAAAGAGAGAGACCTATGTCAAGCGATCTCAGTGCTTCAGCGTTTCGAATGGACAGTGAATTGGTCCAAATCCGACCTGCAACCCAGCCACCAAATGATTTTTCTGGGGCTGGAATGCAACATGATCACGCAAATAGTCTCTCTTCCTCATGAGAAAACGAGAAGACTCAGAGACCAGATAAAACGCCTAATTCACCCACAAAAGATAACAATACAGGTGGCAATGAGTGCTGTGGGTCATGGTATCCATTATCGAGGCAATACCATTCGCACAGATACATCTTCGCCCACTACAGGCGAACATACTGGCCGTTTGGAAAGGGGATCCTCTCTCCCTAAAGCTCTCTCTGTCCCAACTGACCAGAAAATCTCTCCTCTGGTGGCTGAAACCCTGCAACCTCAGCAAGGGACAGTCATAGGCAACACCAGACTGGAACGTCCTAGCCACGGACGCCAGCCTACAGGGATGGGGAGCGACATGGACCAACCTATCTGCACAAGGGCCATGGTCAACAGAGGAATCAAAACTCCCAATAAACATATTGGAATTACGAGCAGTAAGACTGGCACTCGAAAGATGGACACAATTGCTTCAAGCAAAACCAGTATGAGTGCAGAGCGACAATGCCACAACTGTGGCATACATAAACCGCCAAGGAGGAACCCGCCTCAAGATGGCCCTAGCAGAGGCTCAACAGATATTACATTGGGCAGAAATCAACAAGGTGATGCTGTCTGCAATTCACATACCCGGGATATCCAACACATAGGTGTGTTTGCCGAGCTAGTACGTTGATGGGGTCAACCACAGATAAACCTCATGGCTTCCAGAAACAATGACAAAGTGCCCGCGTATTTTGCCCGCTGCCGGAACAGATGCAATGGCCCAAATCTGGCAATTAAATCTGGCGTATGTATTCCCACCTCTCCCCATGCTACCTTCTAAAGAAGATCAGATAATCACAAATCACTGTAATCGTAGTGGCACCATATTGGCCATGATGGACATGGTTCTCAGATCTACAGGACATGTCGGTGGATCAACCAATGCGATTGACCCCAAGGTCAGACCTTCTACTTCAAGGGCCCATAGCCCACCACAACCCAGGACTGTTTCTTTTGACAGGGTGGCTATTGAGTCCGACATCTGGAGAAGACGGGCTATCGGAAGAAGTAATTTATACCATGATGAAAGCTCGTAAAGAAACATCATCTAGATCATATCAAAATCTGGCACTCATACCACAACTGGTGTAGTGAAGGGGGTCTTCCTTTTCTAGAACTTGATATTCACAGGATACTATCCTTCCTTCAAAGAGGACTCCAATTAAATCTAAAGCTCTATTCAAGTACAGATTTCAGCTCTCAGTGCTTTTTCAGACTAGACTGGCATTACATGATTCCATACGGACATTCATACAGGGTGTACAACATCTAAGACCTCCGTTCGGTTCTCCAGTCCCAGGGTGGGATCTAAACTTAGTACTCAAAGCGCTATTGATCCACCATTCGAACCCATGGGATCCATTTCAGATTCACAAATGACCAAAAAGGTAGTGTTTTTAGTGGCAATATCCTCAGCAAGACGGGGGTCCAAACTGAGTGCACTTGAGTGATGAACCTTTCCTAATATTCCACAAAGACAAAGCTGTCCTACAAACATTACATTTCTTTCTACCAAAACTAATATCTCGGTTGCACGTCAATCAAGAAATTCTAGTGACATTATGTCATGATCCAAAAAATGACAACGCCTAATGCACAAGTTGGCTGTCGTTCGAGCACTCCGTTGGTATTTTGAGCGATCTAAACACTTTCAACGTTCTTATTCGCTTACTGCCAGCGGGACCTAAAAAAGGCCAGGCAGCTTCTAAGGCAACTGTAGCACAATGGATTAAAGAAACAATACCACAAGCCTATATGGCCAAAGGAAAAGCACCACCACTGAATGTGTGAGCTCACTTGACAAGGGCAGTCGGAGCTTCATGGGCATGGCGTAATTCTGCCTCAATGGAGCAGATCTGCAGAGCGGCCACCTGGTCCTCCATGCACACATTCTGAAAATTCTATAACACGTACTCCTCAGCTGAGGCGGCGTTTGGCCGCAAAGTGCTGCTCTCTGTGGTGCACTAAAAGAGTGTCAATTCTATCCGTTCCAATTCATTCCTCAATTCCCACCCATTGTTCTGGGGCTGCTTTAAGTCCCCTAGCGTCCCTGTGTCCCCCAGAGACGACAAAGGAAACAGGATTTTTAATACTCACCGTTAAATCTGTTTCTCTGTAGTCGATAGGGGGACACAGGGCTTCCCATCCTCATGAGGAATTGTTGACCATGTTGGTCTAATTGGGAATATTCTTCCTGTTTTTCCTTCTGCCATTTGGTTAATTGTTTTACTAAGTTAATATAGCAGCATCTTTGGTACAAACTAATTGGAACAGTAAGTGTGTGGGGTCAAGCTGGCTATCCAAACACGCCCATTTATATTATCATAAGTCCTGCCTCCTGGAGGATGGAGCTGCGTCACTGTGTCCCCCTATCGACTACAGAGAAACAGATTTAATGGTATTAAAAATCCTGTTATATCTGTAACCTTGTTATGAGCTAAGGGGGAACAGTCTGAAGGTCAGTTAGGGGGAGATTTGGGGTGAGTGCTTATTTGTACCCTGGAACTATAGCAGGGTGACAACCCAATGTTTCTATATATCTGTAACCTTGTTATGAGCTAAGAGGGCCCAGTCTGAAGGTCAGTTAGGGGGAGATTTGGGGTGAATGCTTATTTGTGCCCTGGGTACCCCTGGAACTATAGCAGGGTGACTGTTACCCCAATGTTTCTATATATCTGTAACCTTGTTATGAGCTAAGGGGCCCAGTCTGAAGGTCAGTTAGGGGGAGATTTGGGGTGAGTGTTTATTTGTACCCTGGGTACCCCTGGAACTATAGCAGGGTGACTGTTACCCCAATGTTTCTATATATCTGTAACCTTGTTATGAGCTAAGGGGCCCAGTCTGAAGGTCAGTTAGGGGGAGATTTGGGGTGAATGCTTATTTGTGCCCTGGGTACCCCTGGAACTATAGCAGGGTGACTGTTACCCCAATGTTTCTATATATTTGTAACCTTGTTATGAGCTACAGGTGGAATTTAAAACTAGTGTATAAATAAGGGTTTTGGGGCTTTACTACAATTAGTGTTAATCATTTGAATGCCAGCTTTTCATATCTGTAGTCTTTCCATATTGACAGTGTTTTGTACATGTCATTGTTATATATAGTAAAATAGTAACTAAAAAACAATTCTGAGGTGTATCTAATTTGAAGGGGGATCAAATTCCTCTGATTTCAAGATGCAATCAGACCAGTCCCTGGATATACTTAGAATATAAAGAATAATTGAAAGTAACTTTAGTCCAACTTTCTGAAAAGCCATCCAACCCCTTCTAAAATGCCACACCTCTGCAGTTCTCATTGTAACAACCCCTTCCAAATAGTAAGCTGAAACCTCCTATATGTTGTAGCTTATGGTTAGTTGGTGGGTTTTCAAAGGGTGCTTTATTAAAGGGGAAATAAACCCCTAAGGAAATGTAACTAGCAAAAAATCTATATTGGAAAGTTGCTAAGTTATGTGTAAATATATTGTGGTCACCCTCTCTGTTCCCTGGCTCTTGAACCATTGTTTCAGAAGTCGATTTTCTTCAAGGTCTGTTAATCAGGCGGTTTCTGCTGTATTGTTTCAGGGGTCCGAACTGATAGTGCAGTGAATATAAATAACCAGACATATTGTTTGCATGTGTCTTCATACTGCCTGATTCTCTGCCTCACTGTCATTATGGGACCTTATCATATTTGTGGTTTAAGTCGGCATACATTCTCATTTGTCACTTGTAATGTGCGACTTCATGTGGGACTTGGGGAGAAATGTAATAAGGTTCAAAGTTTGTTACTGCTCTAATCACCTATAGAAACCAATCATCGGGCAGCTTTTACTGGTTACCTTTATAAATGCAAATCTCGTTATGGTTGCTACGGGTAACTGCACTGGAGCAAACTTAGTTCCTTGTGTGACTATGGTGGATAGGATCTATGGCACCTCTATATAAAGACCAAGTCCCCAAAATGGCCAGTTATCTGGCCAAAAGGCTCAGGGATAAAAAGGATTTCTTAGGAACCACCTTTACTGCAAGGCTAGGGCAACCCCTTTATCCTTCCACCTCCAATCCGAGGACGTGAAGGGGTCTGGAACCAATGGACGTCCGAAAAGGTCCTACGATTGTGGCAGCCCCCGTGGCTACACAGCCATGAGATATGTGACTGACTGCACAGAAAACTTTCAATATAAATGCTAATTTACATTGCCCCAATTCACATGAACATTAGTACAGCCATGGGATCTGTTATTCACAATCCCTGGGGCCTCGGGGTCTTACAAAAATACATTACAGCATTATATAAAGCCACTTATATGGATTTATGCAGCTTACTAGGGATCAAACACATGGTTTTATTAAAAAATGCATTATTATTATTGCTTAAAATGGATTCTATGGGAGGCAGCTTTCCAGAAGTTTGGAAACTTTTAAATATTGGGTTTTTGAACAAGGGAAACCTGTGAATGTGCAGGGGTTGCAGTGTGTTCATCATTCAGTATTGTGAAATGATCCTTTATGATTGGGGCATTAAGGCTTACACTCATCTTTGCTTTTTTTTTTTTTTTTTTCTCCTGTAGATTTATGAAGCTTTGGAACCCTTCTAAGAATGTTCAATAAAACATTTGGAAGCCCCTTTGGAACTGGCAATGGTGCGTTTGGCGCAACTTCAACTTTTGGCCAGAGTGAGTTTTTGTTTAGGTGAAAAGGGGCATGGCATGACTGATAAGGTTGTTATATATTGTGCGTACAAAAATGGGATAAACCCCTGGCTCCTTTCCAACCACACTACCCTATGTTACCTGGCTAACTGAGAGGGCTGGGGTTTCTCTTCACTCATCTGATTAAGTAAAAAAAAAAGCAAAAAACGGATGAGTGCAGAGAAACCAAAATGGTGGTGGGTTACCGTTTTAAAGCGATACCAACATGTTCCTATACAAATCATAGGAACGTGTCAATATCAAGGAGGTGCTGCACGCCAAATTTTTTCTTCTAAAAGCCGCCACTAGCCCTACAAACCTTTGTAAAGCCGAACCTCCAAAACTGCTAATGGATCTTCTGCGTTGTTTCAGTGACGCTGGGCTGTGGGCGGAGTGATCCTTCCATAGGCTGAAGTCCTATTTTCATTTGTAATCGGCCTATGGAAGGATCGCTCTGCCCCCAGCCCAGCGTCACTGAAACAACCATGGAAGATTCATGAACAGTGTCGGAGGGTCAACTTAACGAAGGTTTGGGGGGCTTTGGTGTGCAGCACCTTCTTGATATGGGCACTTTATAGGAACATGTGTATCACTTAAAGGTATGGAGGTGCTTTGTTACCACAGGAAAGTGTGCACTCAATGTGCAACAAAACACCCCTGTATTGGAGCAAATGTGAATGGCTGCTTGTAAGAGGTTGATCTGAATCCACTTTTTTATTTTTTTTTCACAGCAACTGGCTTTGGTACCACCCCTGCCGCAGCATTTGGCTCTGCGGGTTTTGGCACAAACACAACTACCGGGGGCCTGTTTGGAAACACACAGACCAAGCCAGGTGAGTGATGTTAATGAGAGAAATCCTTACTATATTCACTTCTGTGTAGTCTTGGCGTTCTGTGGCGTTCTACAGTATGTCTGTCTTATTCTCACTCTTGAAGATCAGAAGTCATTGTTAATGTGTTCACTTCTATTCTGTATGCAGGAAGCTTATTTGGAGCCAATACCTTTAACCAGCCAGCAACTTCCTCGGCAAGCTCCGGCTTTGGCTTTGGGGCCTCAACTGGTACAACAAACAGTTTATTTGGCTCGACGAACACAGGCAGCAGCCTCTTCTCCACACCGAGCAATGCCTTCGCACAGACCAAACCTGCGAGCTTTGGAAGTAAGCTATACTATTTTATTATTCATTTCACACCCAGTTTTATGGGTGACTATTGTTTTATTGCAGTAACTGCTGTCATGTCTACCCTGGGAAGTGTATAGTTTACGTTCCTCTGTGATATAAAATATAGACAGGCTAAGTCCATGTTATTAGTACTGTATTCCAGTATCTCTATTGCCTTGTCTTGGTGGCTGTATATACATTTCGTAAAGCGATACGGACACTTAAAATTTTCTTTTCAAAATGTTAATCCAAATTAAAGGTCGTGTTGATCGTTTTTGCCGATAGTTCTGCTTTTGTGAGTAATTGTCACTTGAAGTTCCTAAACCTGACTGTTTTGCCAACCTGACTGTCCCTTCTTAAACTGTCCGTTTCTAATGCTAACGGACTCCTGCTGCACAAATATGGCAGCCCCCTCATAGAGGGACAGGGTAGTAAGAAAGGTAATGTAAAAGCATCAGGCAAATACTTTTATGGTAAAATTATAAATAGCGTTCAAAGACAATGTTTTGATAAAACATAAAAGGTTAGTTTTTTGATGTCCGCATCTCTTTAAAGGTGATTTATCCTGAAAATGAAAAATTAATGTTTCATCATACTGAAATAAGAAACTTTCAAAATACAATCAATTAAAAATTCTGCTTTGTTTCTGAAATAATCAAGTTTATCTTCACTCTTCCTCTCTCAGCATCTGTTTCTCTTCATTCTGTCTTCATGCAGCAGTTGGGTGTAAGATATTCACAGTTAGATCCAATATATCTTATAGGGGGGGCTTCCTTTCCTAGCAAATGAATTAGAGCTCACTCAAATAACTTAAACTGATTCCAGTACAAACAAAATCCAACAAAATAACTGCCTTTTGTAAAAATCCTTCATGTAGAGAGACATCTTCTAGGCAAAAGGAGTCCCCCTAAAAGATATATTAGCTGGTGGCCATAGACGCACAGATAATATCGTACAAAACAAATTTTCGTAAGATATTTGGTGCTAGTATGGTGGGGAAAGAGCCGTCTGATATCGGCAGAAGACTTTGATATCGGTCGATGGGCCTGGACGGAAAATTTTTATCGGGTGCCTTTGAAGGGACCAGAACATCGGCCATTGTTAGTGCTGAATTGTCAGATACAGGTGGAATTCTATTGTTTCTATCTGTATATCTGACCATCCTGCTCTACACATATATGTTGAAACAAACTATCTTTCTTGGAAACATCTTTTCCAAGATAGATCGTAATTGTTACATCTATGGCCACCTTAACTGTCAATGAATATCTGACACCCAACTGCTGCATGAAAACAGAATGAAGAGATCAGGCGGTTTCTGCTGTATTGTTTCAGGGGTCCGAATTGATAGTGCAGTGAAATAAATTTTTTGCATGTTGTTAATTCTGCCTGATTCTGCCTCATTGTCATTATGGGACCTTATCATATTTGTGGTTTAAGTCGGCATACATTCTCATTTATGTCACTTGTATTGTGCGACTTCATGTGGGACTTGTAGAGAAATGTAATAAGGTTCAAAGTTTGTTACTGCTCTAATCATCTATAGCAACCAATCATCGGGCAGCTTTTACTGGTTACCTTTATAAATGCAAATCTCGTTATGGTTGCTACAGGTAACTGCACTGGAGCAAACTTAGTTCCTTGTGTGACTATGGTGGATAGGATCTATGGCACCTATATATAAAGACCAAGTCCCCAAAATGGCCAGTTATCTGGCCAAAAGGCTCGGGGATAAAAAGGATTTCTTAGGAACCACCTTTACTGCAAGGCTAGGGCAACCCCTTTATCCTTCCACCAATGACAAAGGATTGTGAGATACAGACCAGTGTGGAGTTGAGAGGTTCTTTCTCACATCACTCTAAGGAAGGGATCCCCAACCTTTTGAACCCGTCAGCAACATTAAGAAGTAAAAGGAGTTGGAGAGCATCACATGCGTGAAAAATGTTTTTGGGGTGCCAAATAAGTGCTGTGATTGGCCACTTGGTAGCCACATGTGTATTAACCTACATTGAGGCTTTGTTTGGCAGTACACCTGTTTTTTCTCTGTTGTCTCAGGGGGACACAGGGACTCTAGGAGTTAAGCTCCACCCTCTAGGAGGCAGGACACTTAGAACTAATTTGAAAGGGGGGAGTGTCCAGGGACCTGGCTTAACCCCACACTGCTATAATCCCTCAGTTTTTAAGTGTCCTGCTTACTAGGAGGATGGACAATCCTTGTCCCCCTGAGACAAGAAGATAAAGACACAGATATGGGGTATTCCACGGCAGGGTTGCCTGTACCCTTCATGAAAAGGACCCCCTTTCAAGGAACAGCCACCGGGGACATTCACTTGGGCTATAACGACCACGTGGAAAATTCCTGCCCCTGACCATAGGGGTGGCAGAAGGTCCCACCGGTGCAGCACATATGTGAGTACTATTTCAATGCTCACACAGCCCCTGGGTGCTCTTCTCCTGCCATGCTTATAGGTTTCACCACACGGAGCTAGATGGTGTTCAAACAGCCCAGGGGGGGCACTTTTATTGTGGAAGAGGGCAGGGGGGCATGCAAGGTGGCAATTATTCTCCGCGCCGGGATTGGAACGCATAGCCATCGATGCGTTCCAGGCGCCATGTTACATTGGCGCACACTTCCCGGCTCGAAAAAAAACGGCCATCTAGCCCTAGGGGCGATACAGGCGATCATACCTCCTCGGATGTTTCCTCTGTGGGAGGGGAAGATTCTCATTCAGAGGGTGAGCTTCCTCCGTCCGACGTCTCCTCAAGAGCAGAGGAAGAATATGAGGATTACTCCAAAGTCAGGGATGTTCAACACGACATCAACAACATTATCAAGGTAGTGACAGAGGTTCTAAAGACCACTCAAACGGAGGGACAGCAGTCCTCATCCGCAAGCCTGTTCAAGTGAAAACACAAATCCTCTGTTTTCCTTCACATGAACAATTGCTTAACATCATACAAGACAAGTGGAATTCACCTGAACGGAAGTTTCCGGCCACTAGGAAATTTTCAAAATCCTACCCCTTTTCCAAGGACTTAGTAGACAAATGGTCGTTGCCTCCCTCAGTTGATGCTCCAGTTTCTAGACTGTCCACAACTTTACCAGTGACAGATGTCGCAGCCTTCATTTGAGGGTTTTCTGAGAGCAAGGTACTCATCTGCTGGTTCGACCCTTCGTCCAGCATTAGCTTAGGCTTGGGTGGTCAGAGCCATCCAGGCATGGTCCGAATCTCTGATCAAGTACATTCAAGGAGTACCTAGAGCAGATCTTATGCCATCGATACAATCAATTGCGGAAGCATCAGCCTACTTGTGTGATGCCATCTTAGACACAAATTACTGCACGCACGTCAGCCCTCTCTCTGTAGCAGCCCGCAGAACACTATGGCTTAAGAACTTGACAGCTGACCTTTGTTCCAAAAAATCCTTAACTTCGCTACCCTTCAAGGAACAGCGCCTATTTGGCGATAATCTCACAAGCCACAGGGGGGAAGAGCACTTTCCTCCCTCAAAACAAGCAGATCCACACCTTCGGCTAGAAGAGGGAAGTTTTTTTTCGTCCCCACAGTGGAAGGTTTACTAGACGAAGCAACTCCCCCACGTTCTCACTTCTGTTCAAAGACAAATGAAAAAGGTCACCCATCGTGGAAAAGCAAAAAGTTCCACAACAAGTCTTAAGGCGACAAACCAGCATCCGGCTGACGGGGCACCCCCTCCGGGATCCTGGTAGCCAATAGGGGGCAGACTGCTGCGTTTCTGCGAGGTGTGGAACCATTATTCGTCTGACGCCTGGGTAAACAAAATTATTTCCGAAGGGTACCATCTGGACTTTTCCACACTCCCTCCCACAAAGTTCATCATGTCGAGAGTACCGTCCAATTCCAAAAAGGCTCAGGCCTTCCACGAATGCATTGCCAACATGAGACAGAACAGTCATTGTGCCAGTCCCCCCCCCCCTTTGGAAACATTCTCCGGGTTTTACTCAAATCTGTTTCTGGTCCCAAAGAGGGACGGGTCATTCAGGCCAGTGCTGGATCTCAAGTTCCTCAACAAGCACATTCGATCGGTACGATTTAAGATGGAAACACTACGATCAGTGATCCAAGGGGAGGAACCAGGCCTACTATTGATGTCCCTGGACATCAAGGATACCTACCTTCTCATACCGATATGGCCTCCACATCACCGTTTTCTGAGGTTTGCCTTCAAGAACCAGCATTACCAGTTTTTACCACTGCCTTTCGGACTTTCCTCAGAGTTCACCAAACTCATGGCAGTGACCGCAGCAACAATGAGACTCCAGGGAATAACGGTAACACCTTAACTGGACGATCTCCTTCTCAAGGCCAGAACAGTAGAGGAGAGCAGACAGAATCTGCAGCAGGCGATTACTCTACTTCAGAACTTCGGCTGGACGATCAATTGGGACAAGTCTAGTCTCCAACCCAGTTATCGGATGATATTTCTGGGTCTAGAGTTCAACACCCTAACACAACGAGTAACACTACCTCAGGACAAGCAGATAAAAAATAAGGGAACAAGTCAATCTCCTTCACAACCGGCGACCCTCTGTCCACCTAGCAATGAGGGTATTGGGACTGATGGTGTGGGCCATCGAGGTGGTTCCCTTTGCACAAATATATCTCCATCCGTTGCAAGCCAACATCCTATCAGGTTGGGAGGTCCTCTCTCTTTCAAACAGTCACACTGCTATACGCAACAAGAGAATCACTCGCCTGGTGGCTACGCCAAGCAAACTTAGCCACAGGCCAATCCTGGGCAATGCCGGACTGGACTGTAATAACCACAGACGCAAGTCTGCTATTTGGGGAGCAACATGGAACAATCTGTCTGTTCAAGGTCCATGGTCTCCCAAGGAGTCCAAGTTATCAATAAACATTCTAGAGCTTCGGGCAGTGAGACCAGCACTCAATCACTTGTCTCGCCTTTGCCAAGTCCGTCCGAGTACAAAACAACTCTACAACAGTCGCATACATAAACCGACAAGGAGGAACCCGTAGCAAGGCTCTGGCGGAGGTACAACAGATTCTAAGCTGGGCAGAACTCTGTTCGGTAAGAATATACGCCATCCACATACCAGGAGTATCCAATATAAAGGCGGGTTTCTTCAGTCGAAACCAGCTGGACCTGGGAGAATGGGAACTTCACCCAGAGGCATTTGCGGAGTTGGTGAGAGTCTGGGGCCAACCCCAAATCGACCTGATGGCATCCAGGACCAATCGCAAGGTGACCAACTTCTTTGCTCGCTATCGGGATCCGATGGCGATGGGAGTAGATGCCATTACCCAACCTTGGCATTTCAAGCTAGCCTATGTCTTACCACCTCTTCCCATGCTACCTCGTGTGTTGAAGGTCAGACAGTTGCATCTCACAGTAATCGTGATTGCTCCATATGGCCCAGGAGAACCTGGTTCTCGGACCTTCAGGAGATGGCCATAGCTCAACCAATTCGCCTCACACCCAGAAGCGATCTACTACAGCAGGGTCTCATAGTCCACTACAACCCAGGACTCTCTGCTTTGACAGGATGGCTGTTGAAGCAACCATTTGGAGACTACAGTGTTAAACGGAAGAGGTCATCGCCACTATGCTCAAAATCGGGTAAGCCTACATCTTCCAGAGCTTACCACTGTTTGGTGGAGCTATTGGAACTGGTGCCAAGAAGAGGGCCTAATGTTTTTGGAATACAACATACCAAGGATTCTATCTTTTCTCCAGAGAGGACTTCAGTTGGCTCTGATGTTGAGCTCCTTGAAGGTGCAGGTTTCGGGTCTTATTTCAATCCCGTCTGGCAATGGACAATTCCATCTGTACCTTCTTACAAGGAGTGACATGCACTTCAAACTCCTGTCCTTGGGTGGGATCTCAACCTAGTTCTGGACTTCCTACTAGATCCCCCTTTGAACCCTTGGGAGTAGTTTGAGAAATGGCTCACCTGGAAACTTGTATTCCTTGTTGCAATCTCATCAGCCAGAAGAGTTTGAGATCGGTGACCTCTCGTGTGACCCTTCACTTTTGGTTTTCCACAAGGACAAGGCAGTACTACGCACTATACCATCCTTACTCCCAAAGGTTGTATCTTCATTTCACATTAATCAGGAGATTGTGGTACCATCACTTTGTCCGGATCCCAAAAATCAAAGAACAGTGACTGCACAAACTAGACATAGTTAGAGCTCTCCGCTGGTACCTACGTTCCAAATCATTTCGGCGGTCTCCAGCCATATTTGTGGTACCCACCGGTCCTCGAAGGGGCATGGCGGCATCAAAAACATCCATTGCACAGTGGATCTGAGAGACAATCCGCCAGGCCTATATATTCAAGGGAAAATCACCTCCAGAGAGTATTAGAGTGGTTCACCTTCAACAACTAGTTTGTTTTCAAACCGTTCCCTAGAAATAACAACTTTTTCTATGTGTGACCGTTTTTCTAATATTGAAGTGTAAAGTCATGTTTCGCCTTCTGAAGCAGCTCTAGGGGGGTCGCCGACCCTATAAAACTGTTCTAAAATCTATTTATTAAGTTGATAAATTTCTTATCTTTGTCCCTTCTGAGCAGAATCTCTGAGTTTCATTACAGGCAGCTGTTAGACTTGATACAATAGTTGCTAATACTCCAGAGATGCTGCTGAGAAATGTATCAACTAAATGTTGCAAAATTGTAACAGTTTAGCGTCTGCAGCTGAATTACTGAGCTGCCAGACTCAAACACCAGAGACTGACATTCAACTTTACTTATATTTTGGAAAAACAGTAAAAAATAAATAATGGAACGTAATTGAAAAAAGTATTTATTTCTGGGGAACAATCTGAAAACAACTTAATTGAAAAAAGTGTTTGGAAGCTGAACATCCCCTTTAATCCAGAAACTGTATTCATTGTGTGTGTATCCACCTTGGGCTGTGAAGGCAAGAGCCTTTGCTTATTAAAGGGACTGTTTGCCTTTAAATGAGCATTTAGTATGACGTATAGAGGGATATTTGGGGACTTTTTACAATTGCTTTTCATTTATTTGTGGTTTTTGTTATTTAGCTTTGTATTCAGCCGCTCTCCAGTTTGCAATTTCAGCCGTCTGTTTGCCAGGGTCCAAATTCCCCTAGCAACCATGCACTGATTTGAATAAGAGACTGGAATAGGAGAGACCTGAATAGAAAGATGAGCAATAAAAAGTAACCAATAATACATGTGTAGCTTTATAGAGCATTTGTTTTTAGGTGGGATCAGTGACCCCCATTTGAAAGATGGAAAGAGTCAGAAGAAGGCAAATACTTCAATAACTATTAAAAATGAAATAAGACCATATGAAAGGCTGCTTAGAATTGGCCATTCTATAACATACTTTTTAAACCGAAAGGTGAACAACCGCTTTAAGTAAGGAACAATGTTTTTTTTCCTTGGGGTAACACTATTTTTCCCTTATGCAGATTTTGGAACAAGCACCAGCACTGGAGGCCTCTTTGGCAACACAAATACCGCGAATCCATTCAGTGGGACGTCTGCATCTCTGTTTGGCGCATCGACCTTCTCTTCTGCTCCAACAGGAACCACAATTAAGTTTAATGTAGGTTTTTGTATGTTATGTACAACTGTTGCTACGTAGAAGAACACCATTCCCTCTACAGATAGAAGCTGGTTTTAGTCCATGGGAATTCATATAAAATATTTATGATATTGCTAATGGGACGGGGCACTGATTACGACTATTCTTATTCTGAGTTTTGATGGGAAACCGCAAGGGTAGTAACATGTTCTCTTACTAATCATCATCTATTTCATGTTATCGTTGGTGTCTGTTTTTTCTTCTCCCCAACATAGTTTAGTTACTACTCCTTATATTTTTATAGCTTTATTGGCAGTCTGGTTTTTAGGGTGCATTAATTACATGCCATTGCTTCAGTGGGTTACTATTTCATGCTGGGAAAACTAAAACTGGAACATTAAACATAGACCGCTTGTAAATTATATTTAAATGCAATTACACTTGTGCTAAGTGTAGAGTATCTTCCTAATGTGACTTTATTTTACATGTAGTTGAGCTTGTTCACTGGCTAAATTATGTAGTACAAAGCATTCTGTGGACCCCTTGAATGCACTGGAGGTTATATAAAAAAAGAAATATCTTTTAGGGCCTCACTTGGGGTCTTCGGTTGAATAGCCCCACCATAAAGCGTGCAGAATATCCCATACATCTCAGTGTGACTTGTCTTTACATTTCCATGATCAGTCATGATTTTTATGATGTAGTTTTTATTTCTAAATGACACGGTTTACACTACAAATAATTAACTCTACAATATAAAATGTCATTCCTGAACCAGCAAGTGTATTTTTTACATGTTTTTACAACACTTTAGGATGGAACTGCTTTCTGGCAGGCTGTTGTTTCTCCTACTCAATGTAACTGAATGTGTCTCAGTGGGACCTGGATTTTACTATTGAGTGCTGTTCTTAGATCTACCAGGCAGCTGTTATCTTGTGTTAGGGAGCTGCTATCTGGTTACCTTCCCATTGTTCTGTTGTGAGGCTTCTGGGGGGGGCTGATATCAGTCCAACTTGCAGTAAAGAGAGACTGAAGTTTATCAGAGCACAAGTCACATCACTGGAAGCAGTTGGGGAAACTGACAATATGTCTAGTCCCATGTCAGATCTCAAAATTGAATATAAAAAAATCTGTTTGCTCTTTTGAGAAATGGATTTCAGTGCAGAATTCTGCTGGAGCAGCACTATTAACTGATGTGTTTTGGGGAAATTCCCCCCCCCCCCCATGACAGAATCTTTTTAAATGTATCTCCTCATTGTGCTTGCAGCCCCAGTCTGGCACAGACACCATGGCTAAAGGAGGAGTGACCACTAACATCAGCACCAAGCACCAGTGTATTACTGCCATGAAGGAGTATGAGAGCAAGTCGCTGGAGGTAACTTCTGTTGTGGATTATTCACACTTCACTTCTCCATAACCCTTTCTGACCAGTTAACTGCTACTATGATGGCTTACGTTATCAATTTTTTAGAGATAATTGGGCACGTCTTCTGCTTGTCCTCATATAGATTTTCTCTTTCAGGAACTTCGCCTTGAAGATTACCAGGCAAATAGGAAGGGCCCACAGAATCCTGTTGGTGCACCTGCAGGAACCGGCTTATTTGGCACCTCGGCAGCAACTTCCAGCGCTCCAACAGGGATCTTTGGCTCTACTGCAGCAAACAGCTTCTCCTTCGCTGGGAATAAAACTACATTTGGTGCTGGTAGGTATTTTGCTTGTTGCTGTGGTGCCTAATTTATAGGGATGCACCGAATCCTCTATTTTGGATTTGGCCAAACCCCGAATCCTTTGCGATAGATTCGTCAGAATACCGAACCCTAATTTGCATATGCAAATTAAGGATGCGAATGGAATTTTTTTTCTTCCTTGTGTCGTGACAGTCACGTAATTTCCCTCCCCGTCCCTAATTTGCATATGCAAATTAGGGTTCCGTATTCGGCCAAATATTTGCAAAGGATTCAGGCGTTCACACCAAAAGGCAAATGTGATAACCGTGAAGCAGGCATTACTGGGGGAAAATGAATTGTGCCATTACCTTAAGGCCCCCTTACACGGGCCAATAAAACTGCAGACCGTCGGCAATTTATTGGCCCGCGTGTGGGGCCATCAGACGGGAGTCCCTAATCGATATCTGGCCAAAAGTCGGGCAGATGCAGATAGGGCATGGTAAAAAATCCTGTCTGATCGCGGCCGCATCTTTTCGTTGATCCAGTCCCGCAATCCGACTGCCCGTATGGCCTCCATTCTGATGCGATCGTTGCGCCCTGGGACCCATGATCGGATCAGCCTGATTTCGCCCACCTCAGTGACTAGCATTTCTCCCTGTGTATGGCCACCTTTACATTTGTGCTATTGCTGCGGTGGGATGCTTAGACGAGAGTTACTAAATTACTGCTGATGTAGATAAAAATCATTAAAACAAACAGAACATAAAAAAAAACGTGATTGGGAGACTAGCGACAGCAGCCCGTAAAAAAGATACTACAAAAATGGTTAACTCCTAAACCTCCATCTATACTGGACTTAAAAATTACACCATATATTTCATATGGATTGGTTGGAAGCAATTACCAGAAAAGAACTAAACAACAACAATTCTTGATAACGTACATACCATCACTCCACAACACACCAAATACCTCAAGATCTATACCTTTAGACAAACATGGTATGATGAAGAATCCTTAAAGGGGAAGTAAAGTCTAAAATAGAATAAGGCTAGAAATGCTGTATTTTGTATACTAAACATGAACTTACTGCACCACAAGCCTAATCAAACAAATGATTTATGCTTTCAAAGTTGGCCACTGGGGGTCACCGTATTGTAACTTTGTTGTATGTCTTTGCAAGACCAAGACTGTGCACATGCTCAGTGTGGTCTGGGCTGCTTAGGGATCATCATAAATTATCAAAACTTAATAATTAATAATAAATTAATAATCAGAATATATAGACTGCACTGGGTCATGTGTTGTCATGTAATCTAATGTGGATTTTATAGTTTTTGTATTTAATACAAACTTTCTCCAACTCTGCAGAAGTAGTGGCTGCAGCAAAATAATCCTCCAAATAGAATCCCAGTTTATCTGTTGAAATCTGGCTCCATGATCTTTGTCCCTGCAGCTGGAGTTGGAAACAGTAAAGGGGATGTAAAGGCAAAAATAAAATCCAATACAGATCTGTACACAGTCGCCAACTGCTCTACAGGGAAACAAACAAAGCTGCTTGAGTTCTGCATGGCTGGGAAGTAAAGCGGGGGCTTCCCCTGCTGTTCATAAGTATGATTGTTTCCCTGCAGAGCAGTTAGGGACCGTCTGACAATTCCTATCCACAGCAGTAAATGTAGGGAGAATTTTCACTGCATACAGTCAGGTTACTTAGATAAACGGTACCCATTTTTTAATTAAAGTATATTGGAGATAGGTTTATTTTTCATTAAAGAAAGTAAAAATGGGATTTTATTTTTTTGCCTTTGCATGCCCTTTAAGAGAACATCCACTTATCATGGAGTCATTACCTTGATGCCTGGCAACAGGAACAAGTAAGGTTGATTTTGCACCCGCCATGAGTCATCAAATCAATACAGTTGGCTAGACACTCACATAATCCTTCATGGGGTCCTAAATTCAATTTTGAGCTGAAAGTTTAAAATGTTACTATATACTGTTGAGCAAGTGTTACTTATCCTTTATTTTCTGTATGAAACTACATCATGGAAACAAACTTTATTATGCGATAAATATGAATAAAAACATGTTAACAAAAAACCTTAAAACACTGCTGTAGCTTCCCACCCCCGGCTAGAGATGTGATCAAGTAATGCCGCCTGACATCAGCAGATACCACAGACTTTATAAACCGTAAATTGATTTGCAAAATGAGGCTGATATATGCTGTATGCTACCTTTACTAGTTTGTCGGAGAAGCATTTAGTCATTGCATCACAGAAATATTGCTTTGTGATTTGTTCTCAGCAGGCACAGGCGCATTTGCAGCAAATACAGGGGGTCTCTTTGGCCAGCCTACTAATCCACCAGCTGCCAGCTTGTTTAACAAGCCCTTTGGGAATGCAGCGACCACACAAAGTACCGGCTTTTCATTTGGGAACACAAGTACACTGGGGCAAGCACAAACTAGCACTATGGTAAGTATCAGAGTACCTTTTTATTAGTACTCCTATTTCTGTCTCTTTAATCCTATGCCCCTGTCACTGACTGTACTTTTTCCTTCCCTTGAAGGGGCTCTTTGGAGCAAACCAAGCCACACAGGCTGGGGGTCTCTTTGGGGCAACAACCAATACAAATGCTGCCGGTGCATTTGGAGCTGGAAGTAGCCTGTTCGGGCAACCTAATCCTGCACCTTTTGGCGGCGGCTCGGTATGTACCAAGAATCTGAATGAACTGTTTGTGTGTCTGCCCAAAGCCATCCAGCCCAATTTTTCTTCATTGAAAAATGTTCAGACTGTCTAACCAAAGTGAGCAATCGCGGTGAACGCTAAAAAAAAACAAAGGTTAAACACACAAGTATGGAAATCTTAGTTTTGGTTCTTGGTTTTTCTTAATTGTTTTTGATATGGAGATGTTGCAAAGCTCTTTTTATATAGATTTGTGTCATGGTTTTTCCTAATTCTGGGAGATGCTGGTATGGGATCCCTAATCCGTAAACACCGTATCCAGAAAGCTCCAAATTACAATATGGTCATCTCCCATGGACTCCATTTTATACAATAAACCAATTTTTAAAAAAAAAATATTTAATTTATCTCTAATAAAACAGTGGCTTGTACTTGATCCCAGCTTAGATATAATTAATCCTTATTGGAAGCAAAATCAGCCTATTGAGTTTATTTAATGTTTATATGATTTTCTAGTAGACTTAAGGTATGAAGATCCAAATTACAGAAAGATCCTTTATCCGGAAACCCCCAGGTCCCGAGCATTCTGTATAACAGGTGCCATACCTGTATATATAATATTATATATATTGCATTAACTCCTTTTCGGTTTTAGGGAGCACAGGCGAAGTTTTGGGGAGCTCTTCTCCCCCCCCACTTTTGTTTGTTTTTTTTATAATAAAAGAATAGATTAAATACACTTTCAGCACAAGCCTCTGTTGGAAGTTGGTCAGATTTTAGCCATAGCTTAGTATTAACTCGTTTCCACAAAGGTGAAACCGTACATAAATAAAAAGGGAATGGGATGATTTGTAAATCATTTAAACCAGATATTTAATTGAAAACCGTACACACAACATATCAAATGTTGAAACCATTTTATTGTTTTAGAAAAATTTGAAACGGGCAATGCGATTCCAAAAAGTTGGGTATTTCTCTGTTTCACCAGCTCCTCTTTTCCCAACCATCTATATTCATTTGAGAAGTGAGGAGCCCCGGTTGCTGGAGTTCTGGCCAATTCTTGTCTGATATGGGATTTCAGTTGCTCAAAAGTTTGGGGTTTCTCTTGTCTTTATAGTTTACTTGCAAAATGTTTTCAGGGGGTGACCGTTTGGGGCTCCTGGCAGTTTAGCACCCAGACTCTCTTACTAGAGAGCCATGCTGGTCTAATTTCACCTGTCTTGCTGAAATAAGCACGGCCTTCCCTGTCTGCTCCCCATTCCATGTGCACTAATGCACCCCCATACCATCACTGATGTCTGCTCCCCATTCCATGTGCACTAATGCACCCCCATACCATCACAGCTGCTGCTGTCTTTTGAGATGTTTGCTGATAAGCTGGATACTCCTTCCCTTTAGCCCAGAAGATGCAGCGTCTGTGATTTACAAAGAGATCATTTTGATTGGATGTCGCACAGGACAATTCTCCACGTGACATCAGTCCATATTAAATGAGATTGTGCCCTGAGTAGGGGACAGTGTTGTATATGGGTTCATCTTTGGGGCTAACTAGCATGTGTGGGGGTAACGGAGAACTGCGTTCCCAGGCAATGGTTTTTGGGAGTATTCCTGAGCCCCATGCACTACAGGATTGGTTCTGTATTTAATGCAGCTCCACCTGAGGGAACAGGTACAGAGATTTCTTCTGGATTCCCTGAATCTTTTATCTACTGTAAATGATGATCCCCAAATTTTTTTCACTTTTATATTGAGGATTTTATTTTTGCATTGTTGCAATATTTGCCCCATCTTTACTTCTGGGATCTGCCCTTTTTAAGGTGGTACAATATTTTGATCTGCTATATTTGTACTAGTTGCAGTTAAATACAAGGTTTAAATGATTTGCAAATCATTCCATTAGTTTTGTTTTCATTTTATACAACTTCAACTTCCCAATTTTTTTTTTTTGTTTTAAGGCAGGATTTTAATTGAACCCTTGCCATAGACTCCTTTCTTTGAGATCAGATCGGATAACTTTTTTTGTAGGGAACGTCTCGGAGCAATATCAGAGCCCTCATAATCTGCATGATAAAGTCTGCCACATGCTTTGGCACAAAGTGAATAAAGGGTGTTGCAGTTAAGCTACACTTGTTTCATTTCCCCTATTTGCACCCAGCTTAGCGGTGAAACAAATTAAAGAAGTAACTTTATCGGGGCATAAAGCCACAACTAACAACCAGCTAGATCTTCTGATAAAAGCAAATAGGAACAACTCCTCACAGCATCTGGAGTATACACCATTATTAAACCCAGAATAGACTACAACTTACACACAGAGGGAATATTGAGATGGTTAAGTATCATACCAAATATCACGCCAACACAGATCACAGCAGCATATGCAAAACGTTCAAAAAATCAGTGTACTTCCAGGACGTGGCTCTTAGACTCATCCACAGAGCATATGTCGCCCAAAATAGCTCACAAGATAGGCAAAACTCCTAGACTCCTAACTGTGTAAAGTGCTACCACCCAGTGGCCACACTAGAACATGCCCTGTGGTTGTGCACAAAACGAAATACCCTTTGGAATCTAGTCAAATTGCAAATCTGTGCTATATCAACACAACACGGACAAATGCACAAATTCTACTGGGATTGTAGCCTGCAGCCACTAACACTATCAAAGGTAACCTCAGACTAGCTGATAAAATGGTATTGAACGCAGTTAAGAACATCCTGGAATTCTGGACTAACTAACAACCCTCTTCAACACAAATGTGGGAACGCAAATTGCTATAAACAATATAACTCCAATGGGTCCTAGCATTACAAGACAAGGAATCCAAAGGCTCCTGTTTCTTTGATATTTGGAGCAAATATTTAGACACACTCGAGGGACAAAACTAGCGCCCTTTCCGATATACTAAATGGTGGGCAGAAGCCTCCCTCAGGGGAGAACTCGCATGAAAATCCATAAATTAGATGAGCAAAAACTCGCCTCCGCCTCTTCCAATGCGCAGGCCCTGAGAAGATGAACGACAAGGAAAAGACATCCATTCACCCTCCCATCCTCACTTTCACCCCTTCTCTTTTCTTTACTCTAATTTGATTTAAGTTACTCATATGCTAAATGCATGTTTCCGTGCAACTCGGACTCACAAAATGTTGCGTTGAACCGTGGCTAATGTCTCATATCGAATGTAAGCATCTATAATGAATGTGGTTACAAAGCAACAAAACATAGTGTTCTGCACGGCTGTTTGATACTTACCTTTGTAATAGCATCTATTTATTTTATTGAAAATGTATTATATATTAAAAATGTAACAGTGTCTTTTTCTTTCCCTTCCAGACCCTGTTTGGTAACAAACCTGCTGGTTTCGGGACGACCACGACCACTGCCCCTGCATTTGGCACTACCACTGGCGGGCTCTTTGGTAACAAAGCAACCCTGACTTTAGGAACCAATACAAACACTTCCAATTTTGGTACATATGAGAAAACAAACCTGATGTAATCTCTTACGTTACACTGGGTATACCACCTGTCCCAAGCTGCCGACACTAACCTGAAATAGATACGAGACAGCTCTAGGTCTGCACACACGAACTGCTTAAAGGGATTGTTCACCTTCTAAACACTTTTCTTCAGTTGAGTTTAATATTGTTCACCATAAACAAATACTTTTTTCAGATGCTTTCCATTTTGTATTTTTTACCATTTTCCCAAAATTTGTTTAATGTTCCTGTACAAGTATGGGATCCATTATCTGGAAACCCATTATCCAGAAAGCTCCAAATTACGGAAAGGCCGCCTGCCGTAGACTCCCATTTTATCCAAATAATTAACATTTTTAAAAATGATTTCCTTTTTCTGTGTAATAATAAAACAGTCGCTTGTACTTGATCCCAACTAAGATATAATTAATCCTTATTGGAAGCAAAACCAGCCTATTGGGTTTATTTCATGTTTATGATTTTCTAGTAGACTTAAAGGAACTGTTCAGTGTAAAAATAAAAACTGGGTAAATAGATAAAAAGTGTTTTTAATATAGTTAGTTAGCCAAAAATGCAATATATAAAGGCTGGAGTGATTTGAGGTATAACATGTCAGTCTGAACACTACTTCCTGCTTTTCAGCTCTCTTGGTTTACACTGACTGGTTACCAGGCAGTAACCAATCAGAGACTTGAGGGAGGGCCACATGGGTCATATCTGTTGCTTTTGAATCTGAGCTGAATGCGGAGGATCAATTACAAACTCACTGAACAGAAATGTACCATGTGGCCCACCTTCAAGTCGCTGACTAACTCTGAGTTAGAGAGCTGAAAAGCAGGAAGTTGGATTCTGGCTGTTTTATTAAACATCTGTTCACTCCAGCCTTTATACATTACATTTTTGGCTAACTATAGTAGAAACATTGTTTATTTTGCACAGCCTATTTACCCAGTTTTTATTTTCACACTGAACTGTTCCTCTAAGGCATGACAATGCAAATTATGGAAGATCCGTTATCCGGAAAGCCCCAGGCCCTGAGTATTCTGCATATGGGTCCCATACCTGTATCTGGTGTCTGTTAGCCAGCTCAGTGATCCAAGAGCTTCTGAAGTGTTTTAAGTTGCTGCAGTTAGTCGATACATTTCTCAGCTCATCTCTGGAACATTAACTACTATTGTATCAAGTCTAAGTTGCATTTAATGAAACTCAAGAATTCTGCTCAGTAAGGACAAAGATAACAAGTGTATCAACTAAATGTATGAATGTAGAACAGTTAGAGTCTGCGACCCCCCCCCCCCCCCATACGTGCTTTAGAACAGGGGTCCCCAATCTATACTTTTTTTTGTACCGGGGGGAGGCAGTCGGGAGGGGTTGGCTTCCAATTCTGAAGCGTTGGCATACAATTTTGGTGTTAATTGTCCCCTAGGCTCAGTGGCCCGGCGGTTGGGGACCCCTGCTTTAGAAGGTGAAAAATGACATTTAACAGTTCAATATTAGAAAAACAGCCACAAATAGAAAGTAATTGGGGGGAAAAGTCTTTATCTGGTCTGGAAACCAACTGAATTATTTGAAGTTGAACAAGCCCTTTAACTAAAAGCAGAATCTCTGTTTTACACGTCCCATTTAGATCTCGTTGTAGCAAGAACTGGATCAGTGTGTATACTAGGGTAGTGTCTCGCATAACATAATGCATGCTGAATTCGTTCCTCCCCATGCGCAGAGTTTCCATGGTCCTGTGCAATGGAGCCGCTTCAGTGTGTAGTGCATATTGCTTCTTACCTGAAACTTGCCACTCTCACGGGTGTTGGTGCCTGGCAGTGATCACGGCTATCATTACTAACTGATTGTGGTATACACAGTGTATCTCAGCACTTTCACCTCTCACACTCTAAAAGGGTCTCCTGCTCTCCAGCCTTTTCTCTTCTAAATAAACTTGCCAATAAAATTAGGGTTACATCTTCATTTCTCATTTAATTATAACTGAACTGTAAATGTATTTGCCTGCCTTTCTTTCCCTTCTAACGCTCTACATTTTTAATTCAGATTTTTAAAGGGGAACTAAAACGAAATTGAAAATTTAATATAAGCTTTATCATACTGAAACATTCTAAATATAATCTATCAAATATTCTGCATTGTTTCAGAAAGAATCAAGTTTATCTTCACTATTCCTCTCTCAGCATCTGTTTCTCTTCATTCTCTCTTCATGCAGCAGTTGGGTGTCAGATATTCATTGACCGTTAAATCCAATATATCTTATGGGGGGGGGGGTTTCCTTTCCTATCAGATGAATTACAGCTCACTCAAATAACTGATTCCAGTACAGACAAAATCTATCAAAATAACTGCCTCTTGCACAAATTCTGCATGTAGAGAGACGTGATGTCTGGTGAGTTTAAAGGAGAAGGAAACCCCCTGGGTGCAAAAATCCCTCCCCCCTGGCCTACCTGTCCTGTTGGGCAAATACCCCTAACTTGTGGACTGGACCTGCGCAGAGGGGTGAGGAACAAGTTAGGGGCATTTGCCCGGTGGGACAGGTAGGCCAGGGAGGGGGGGCAACACAGGGGAGTGGGGAGGGTTTTTGCGCCCAGGGAATTTCCTTCTCCTTTAATAGAGTGAGCTCTAATACATCTTCTAGGCAAAAGGAGCCCCCCTATAAGATGTATTGGATCTAACTGTCAGTGATTATCTAACACCCGACTGCTGCATGAAGACAGAATGAAGAGAAACAGATGCTGAGAGAGGGATAGTGAAGATAAATTTGATTATTTCAGAATCCGTACAGAATATTTGTACGCTGAATTTTCATTTTTGCAATAGTTTCCCTTAAATGTTTGCACGACCGGTGTTTTCACTACTAAATCTTGCATTGGACACAGTTTGTAACGTCACCCTCCACAGTTTACCGTTTTGCTAAGTGAGAAAGGGGGTCAGTAGTAACCTGGGTGGATGTACAGGAATTGGGGAAATAATGGGAATGCTTATTGCCTCTGAGCACTCCCAATGCTATATATTATTTGGTAGAAGGGAATAGGTAATGGAATCTTCTTGCTAAGGTTTGGATCTCTGTATCCCACAGATGTTCTGCTAAAATTGAGGCTTCTACTGTTAATTACCACAATTATGTCCTATTTAGACCCATGATTTAGACAAGACTGGGTGTGTTGAGCTGACAGTCACTAATAATGACACAGCTATAAGTTCTTCATATGCAGTTCATGTAATGCCTGGCTGGTGTATAGTGAATGTTCCGCACCCTAAAAGATTATTTACCATTTATTCCCTGTTTGTTATAACTAAGGTAAAGCACTGCGTATCTTGTCGGCGCTATATGAATAAATGATGATAAAAGAGCCCTGGAGGACATTTTTTCTGTGGTTTATTTTATCAGCACTCCCCATAGGCCATTCAGCTGTCCCATTGCTTTAACTGTTTATTTTATGCTTGCACTTACACTGGAGAAAGCCATTTCGTCTCTAGCAGAGCGTCATGTTTTGGGACATATGGATTTTAAATAGCTGAAATTCTGCTTTCATAAACTTCATGCAAAAGGAAATTGGCGGATGCTGATATAAAAAATCAGCCAGCAGCATAGGGATTATATTATATAAAAAATATTTATATTATGTGCTGGTTATTATCCAGAGGCACTGTGAATGAGAGGCCCAAATAGAACGACGAGTAATGAAAAAAAAATAAAGTAGCAATAATAATGCTTTACAATTAGCTTTTCTATAACATATTAAAAATTAACTGAAATCTGAAGCACCCCTTTAAAAGATAGGTATTTTTCCATGCTCTCAATTCCAGGAACTACACCCAGGGCCCAGAGTATGCAGCCTAATTATTTCTGGCTTTAGCTTTCTGCTGCGCCACAATGTGACTAAACTGTGACACTCCATAGATTTGTGATCTGCTGAAATTGCTCACCTTTCCTTCTGCTATTTGCAACATTCACAAATTCTATTTTAAATGTACATAATTAAAGGAACTGACCCATTCGTATTTGTGTTGAAGGGTTTGGCGCGAACGCCGCAGGAACCAGCCTGTTTGGCAATAAGCCAGCAACGGGGACCATCGGGCCCAGCCTTGGGACAAGTTTTGGGACAGGTAGGGGAAATGTTTATTTGCTTATTATGTGTACCATAAGATGTTAAAGACATTAAAGAGCTGATAACCAGCCAGGAAACTGAGCCAGGTTACAGGTGCAATGTCTGAGACACCTTCATCCTTAAAGGGGAACTATTGTGAAAATGTAATATTCGCTTCAGCATACTGAAATAAGAAACTTCCTAATACAATCAATTAAATATTCTGCAGTGTTTCTGAAATAATAAAGTTTATCTTCACTATTCCTCTCTCAGCATCTGTTTCTCTTCATTCTGTCTTCATGCAGCATTTGGGTGTCAGATATTCATTGACAGTTAGATCCAATATATCTTATATATATATATATATATATATATATATATATATATATATATATATATATATATATATATATATATATATATATATATATATATATATATATATATATATATATATATATATATATATATATATATATATATATATATATATATATATATATATATATATATATATATATATCTCTTATAATATATATATATATATATATATATATATATATATATATATATATATATATATCTCTTATAATATATCTTACACACACCTCTCTATCCTAAAATAATGACAAGATGGCTATTTCGGACATTTTCACTGCTTATAAATGTTTTTTATGCCACATCTTTTGTTGTTAATAGTTAAGTGAGTATAGGCAAAATGCAAGTTGTTGTTGTGCCAGGAGACAAATGATTGATTTACGGATTTCTTCACTTTTTGTAGCTCTAAACCCTGGCCAGACTTCCTTGTTTGGGGGCAACCAGCCTAAGCTGACTGGTACCCTTGGGACAGGCGCATTTGGTGGTACCGGGTTTAACAGCACCTCAACAGGCCTAGGATTCGGAGCACCACAGCCTGCAATGGGTGAGTCTTTAAACTGTCATTTTACTTGAGTGGAGGAGAAAATTAACCTTTCCAGCACCAGGGCTTGTTTTGTAGTTTGCTGCTTCGTTTGACCATGTCTTTAACTCTTGTGTCTCACAGCAACTCTGACTGATCCCAATGCTTCAGCTGCACAGCAGATGTTCCTACAGCAGCAATACAATGCACTTAGATATTCCCCGTTCCCTGACTCCCCTCTTTTCAGGAACCCAATCTCTGATCCAAAGAAGAAAGAGGAGGTAAGGGGAAATATGCAGTGTTTTATTTAATGTATATATGGGATGTAACATGAAAACTTAAATTCTTCTCTTGCTTCAGAAACTCTTTTATAGAAATATAGGAGCTGTGTTTTGCATTAACCTTGCTCTCTGTACTCTTCTATAGCTCTTGAAACCCACCAACCCTGCTGCCCAGAAAGCTGTACTGACTCCCACACACTACAAACTAACTCCTCGCCCAGCAGCCAGAGTACGTCCCAAAGCTTTGCAGAACAGCGGAGCAGCCAAAAGTCAACTCTTTGATGCCTTGGATGATGATGAGCCCGTCCTGTCTAGCGGTGTGTTCATGCCCAAGTAAGTGATGCAATAGGTTTTCATCTTTTTCTTGTCACTACTTTTCTTTTATCTTATGCCATTGTCCAATATACATATCCCTTTTATAGCTGACCATGCATGTGCCAGTATTTCTTGCTGTTTCGTCCAATCCTGTGTTTGGCCTCTTTTTGTCCAAAGACTGTTATACCTTTGTGTGAGGGAGCACAAAGCCCTATTCCAGGTTTGCTGGGGTTTTCATTCATGGACAGAGTGAGGCTTTCACAGATCAGATAATCTGGTTTGGGCAGACTGATATCTGTTGGCTTTGTGGCTCACATACGCAACGGTCACCCTCAAACCTAGTGTGTAAGGGCTGTATAAACTTCTTATACATCTGGCCGATGTTAGAGGAGAGCTTAAAGGAATTGTTCAGAGTAAAAATAGAAACTGGGTGGGGGGGGATGGGGTGGCCAGCCATGTAACCATAAAGACATGCCTCTTTAGTACTTCCTGCCTCCGTCCAGGCACAAAGAGGCTTCTGCTGCAATCTGCATACACCCTAGCAGCCAGGACAAGTCATTCGCTATCTCAGGAACCAAAAATTGGCTCTCTGACACAAACAGGGTTGGTACACAACTCTGGGCCTAGTCCCTTAACGGAAACCAGGGACTCGCGTAGGAGCACGACCATGGGATGGCCGGAAGTGCAGCCCAGAACATACTCTGCCACAGCAAAACCCCTAGCACCACTGCAGGTCCCCCGCAAGAACCATGAAGGGGTGAGCCCCCGAAGGCCTAACTCCCCAGCTGCTTCATCATCTGACCCCCCCTGCAGCTACATGTCTCAAAACAAGCAGACGGGATGGGTGCTGGAGGCATAAGATGTTGGAGACACGGGGAACTGCTGACTAACTGCCCAAAAGAATAATAGGACAGCAGATGGCACTATTCCCTGCACCTGACGCGTCCATACTGCCTCAAATATCGCCATATCAAAGGGGATAATCAACTCCCAACATAAAAGGCTTCTCAAGCAGAAATACATACACATCACAGCCAAACTGTATTGAGGAGCATGTCAGTAATGGGACCCAGTTGAGAGCTCCAGATACCACAGCTGACCATGCTCCTCCAAGATCTAATCTAGCAACAAACAGAGTAAACCAGAAGCGGCGGCACAACTGCTGCAGTACACAATCACTGACTGCAGCACACAATTACTGACTGCAGCACATCGCTCTCCACCAAATTAGAAGAAGTCAAAATTGACCTCTCACTACTTCGGGCTGACCTCCAGAATATGCGTGAGAGAGTGCTTGAGACAGAAAACTATCTGGAGTCTATAAGACACCTGTACTCCAATTTCCTCAGCTATAGCACGCGTGGAAACCAAACTCAAAGCCTGCACAGACAAGCTGGACGCCTGAGAACCGTCCTGAACAGAGGCTGTGGCTCAAGATCATGAATATGGAGTTGTTATAACAGACTACCTTTCCTTACTACTAAAATATCAGACACTGGTGCCACACTACCAAGGGAACACTTAACGGCAGGAGTCTACCCAAAGACTGCATTCCAATGGCACATTTGGACTTACCGCAGCCAAACCACTAAAGCTATGTTCCTCGCTAGTAAGGAACGAGAACGCACAATCTTTGGCCACATTAGAACCCTGTTTGTTCTGTTGCCAGGGGAACCTTGCACATTGCAAACACTGGTTGGGTGTTATTACAAGTTGTACCCTATTGTGCTGCACCAAGGCAAGGGTCTTCTCTATACTATTATACTTGGCAACTTTAGTCCGATCCTGCTGTCGCTTTGAAATCTAGGATCTACTTAACATGTTGATGCTAATATAGGTACCATGGAGACTTTACCCGTTTCACTTACCTCGAACGTTACCTGCCCTTGTGTAACCACACCCAGTTGCAAAGCTTTGGGAATAATACCGGCCAAGTTACTGGGTCAGGGAGGGATGGGATGTAATTGTTGCGATTGTTTTTGGTTATTACGGTTCCTGACTGTGTATTTTAAAAGCAACACTATGTTGTGTATTTTAAACCAACTTACCAGTGTAACAGAATTCACAAATGCAAATCATGGGGGGACCACTTAACTTTCTTTCCTGGAACATCAGAAGGCTGAACTCTAAATTCAAGAGAATGTTTGACTACATTAAAAAAAATATGCCCCGGCATCCTTCTACAAGAAACAATTCCACACAGAAGTTAGAGCGCTCACCTGTTACTCCATAGACCTTTTCAGGTGTCTGGTGCTAAACGGCATATAAGGCCCCCTGCTAAGAGCCAGCACAGTTACAGCAAAGTCCAAAGTTGCTGTGGTATTGCAAAAAGTGGCTCATTGCAGACTTCAAAACATGGCAACGTTTTGGGCCACACAGATGAGATAAAGGGCCCTGTGTGGCCCAAAACGTTGCCATGTTTTGAAGTCTGCAATGAGCCAATAAGTCACTTTTTGCATTACCAAAACTGATGTGTGCTACAGCAACTTTGGACTTTCTTCTACAAGAAACGCACCTACTGGGTCAAAGGTTAATGGCACTTAAGAAGCCATGCATCACACACACACATCACGCCATCTTCTCCACCCATGCCAGGGCTACCTCCATCCTGGTCCGTAAAGGTGTGCAATTTAAATTACAAATCCTCACAACCAACCACTATGGTAGATATGTATTTATGGGGTGTTCACTATCCAACCAATTGTTGCCCATAGCTAATGTGTATATGCCCCCACCAGCCCCGCTGCTCCTTATGGGGGACTTTTAACGCATTATCGAATTCTTCACTAGACACTCACCCCAGGTCCTCAATCCACATCTACACTCTCCCTCTGGATCCAGGCCATGTACCTCACTGACCAGGCACTGGGGGAACCCAGATACAAGGGTATTTTCCTGTTTCTCGGCTACCTATAACGCTCTGTCTCGTATTGACCTTGCCCTGACCTCAACAGATCTCCTACCCTGGGTGATCTTGGTGGAGTATCTACCTAGAGCGCAGTCTGACCAGTCTCCCCTTTTGGTACAGCTCAACCACATCCCAGAATCCACAGAACACCTCTGGCGCCTTAGCCCGATCTGGCTATCACAACCTAGCATTAGAAAAGCAAATTAAGCTGCCCTCACAGATTTCTGGAACCTCAATCCTGGATCCGCAAACCTGGGGACTGTGTAGGAAGCAAGCAAAGTTACAATGTGGGGTGCACTCACCTCTGAATCAAAGGGGCTAGAAAAGAAGCTACCCAGGAACTATGTGGAAAGCAGGGTAAATGTGTTGAGGTTGAAAAATTGCCTCCCCCTTAGGTAACAGTCACACACCCCTCCCACATAACGGATGCCTTCATTATATATTATCAAAATCTATACGCAACTACTCGGCAGAACAATTAATGAACTACCTGGATGCCATACACTTCCCTTCAATCCAACAAAACACCTGGCCCATGTGGCCTCCCGCCAGATTGGTATAAAACCTCCAGTGAAATTCTCTACCCTTGGCTACATAAAACCCTAGTACATGCCACTGAGAAGGACCGCCTCCCTCCTTCAGCGAGGCATTGATAGTAGTCATCCCAAAAGAAGGAAAGGACCCCCATAGTTGTGGATCTTACCAACAGATCTCCCTTAATACTGATGCAAAGGTTCTGGTCACCAGACTAAAACAAGCCTTAGAGGAGATTGTAGAACCAGACCCTAGTTCCAGTTGAGACAGGCCACCAATACTCCATTTCAAGGGAGCAACATGAACCTTACAATCCATAAGATTGAATCAACTCTTAGAGCCACCTCCACCAGGAAGTTCGTCACCACGCTATACTCGCTCCTCCTGGCTACTATTAAACCTCCATTCAATGCAGCGGGTATGGCCTGTAGTAGGGACATCCCAGAGCTAGAAGATGACTGGGAAGGGGCAACTGACAGGGCATACGACTACTTGGTCTCAACCAGAGAGAATTAATTTAAAATTCTACATCGGGGGTCCCCAACCGCCGGACTGCGGACAGTCTTGAACTGAGCCGTCGAGTCTAGGGGATAATTAACGCGGTGCACCAAATTGGACGCGACCCCCCTCCCCTGGTCCTTGCAAAAAAAATTGGCTCTACATTGGTTCCCGGCCCAAAAAAGGTTGGGGACTGCTGTCCTACATAGACTCCACCTAACCCCAATCTGACTGTTCCATATGAACAAACACGACTTGCCACAGTACCCTAAGTGTAGAGCCGCAGAGGCACCTTATCTCCACCTTATGTGGTCATATGTCTCCAAATCCAAGCCTTCTGCTCCCAAGTTCTCATCTACATCCAGGAAAAAAACAGCCTAAACTATTAAACCCTGAAGTGTGCCTCCTTGGTGTGGTGGAAGAGGTTAAACCAAGGGCAGCCATGTGAATACTATTCTGTACCCTAATGAAAATCTTCCTAGTCATTCCATACCCTACTGTTCTATGCCAGGAAATGTATCCTCCTGAACTGGATGTTCCCCCAACCCCCCACATTCAATGGCTGGTTGAACCTGCTAAAAGCAACACTCCCCCCTGATGCAACTTACCTATACCGCAAGAGGCTGTCCCCAGAAATACGACCTGGTATGGCGAGAATGGTTGGACACCACAGAGGAATCTTAACCTCATGGATGTCAAACTAGCAGCAATACAACCACATACACCCACTGCTCCGACTGCCTATGGGTAACCGGTATAGAATTATAAATAATCCTATCACATGGGGGGTGATTGCTAGAATTAAGATAATAGCTGCACAGTTGAATAATATACTGAGATACTGGAGCTCATAATGGATATGCTATACTGAAACTTTTATACAGCTTATGGAGTCATGAATGTTTTGTTTGTTTGTAATAAAATGCAATATAAAACCCTCCATGTGTGTTGCTAAAGGCAGATTGCTTAGGAATCGGTACAGCCATTACCTTTAGGCCACAGACTTGTTTTTATAACCTATTTCAGTTATTTACTTTTGTGTGTTTGTAGGAAAAGCATCAAGAAGCTGGACTTGAAGTATCTGAAGAACAGCAGCAGTCTATTTGCCCAAGAAAGCAAAGATGTGAATGAGGTGGTGCCGCCAACTCCTGAGACTCAAGACAGGTTAGAAATACTGCTGAGTGTAAACAAATTTAACAAACCCCCGTCTTTATATACATCACCTTCTTTCTTCTGGCGTAAAATGTTCACGCTAGTATTTCACTCTGTATTCAATCCTTTTCACTTGCACTGCACTGTAATGGAGCGTTTGAGAATGTAGCAATAATAGGCCCCAGAGCTTTCCACAACAAGAGCAATGTTCCATGCCTGGGGCCTCTCCTAGCTGTTTCATTGTACAGGTATTGGACCTTTTATCCAGAATTCTCCAGATTTTACTAGAAAATCGTTTAAATCCAATAGGCTGGTTTTGCTTCCAATAAGGATTAATTATATCTTAGTTGGGATCAAGTACAAGGTACATGTATGGGACCTTTTATCCAGAATTATATCGTAGTTGGGATCAAGTACAAGCTACTGTTTTATTACTACAGGAAAAGGGAAATCAGATTATTTGGATAAAATGGAGTCTATGGGAGATGGCCTTTCCATAATTCGAAGCTTTCTGGATAACAGGTTTCATGTCAGTGGGTGACACTGCACTTGAGCAAATACAGTGCACAGTCCTAGAAACTTCTATATGAAAATTTCTCTTCTGCCCATGATATGGGGTTGAAACTGGGCAATGGGGGGGTCTGGTTGATGCATCCAGCTAAAACAGCTTGGGGAGAACACTGCACTGAAGCTGTTATACACATTATACACATGTACCGGCCACTGACTTACATGCTGCACAAACATATATCCTCACATGCACTGGCTTCAATAAAGGAGCAATGAAAAGGCAAAAAATTTACCCTTTCACTCTAAACACAATTGATCTGAAGCAACAGAGCATCACTTTCTAGATACATGATGCTTACAGCACTTTACACTCCTTACAGATCTGTTGAAAACCACCATGCGGATGAAGAAAATGATGAAGAGATAGCCGCTACGTACCCATCCCCCTTCTCCAGGCCCCTTCCACAAAGCCAGGAGAAAAAGCAGGTTAACAACATGGATGACACCATTGTAGCACTGAATATGCGCAAGTCTGGGCGAATCGGACTGGACCACAGCGGCGAGGATGCCTCCTTTAATGAGGATTCTCTTAGAGATACAGACATTCTTGATGCTTCTCCCCACCCTGCAGGTATGAGCTGCCATACCGATATGCTGTTTATTTTAACCCTTTTTAGCAGCCAAGTACATTGACTTCAGCCCAATATAGGGTTTGCAATGTGGTCCTGAGCTTGAGCTGCGTTACTTTAACTTCTACTTTCCTTGTGTAGGAATTACCCTAACGAGGGACAGCTACTACACCATCCCATCCATGGAGGAATTGGCCAGAAGTGTGGATGAGAATGGGGAATGTATAGTCAATGGCTTCACTATTGGACGTGAAGGTCTGTATATATAATGGCTTCTCTCTCTCACACTCTTACTCACTCTCACACTCTCTCTCTTCATCTCGCTCTTGTCTAAGGTATTGAGAGGACATATGTGCTAGGCCTTATATTGACTTTAAATTGGATCAGAAATTAATTCTGCTGCCTTGCAATTATATAACATGTTGGTGCATTGGCTGCTAGTTGGGTGTAGGTTATAGTAGTAGAGACCAGTCTTTCTAGGGGTTAAAGGAATACCATTTTCTACTTGGGGGTGCCATAAGTTAGGCACCCCCAAATGACTACTTTTGCTTGCCAAAGACCCCGGGCCATTGTTCCTATCAGCACAAAACTGCACCAGGGGTGGATCTAGTGAGCACCACTGAGAGATCCTCTTCCTGCTTTTTTGATTTTTCAATTTTCCACTGCAGGCTCAAGAGCAGCAGAGTGAAATAGCATCTTTTTTGTTAAAGTTCGGCTTTCACTCTTCTGTGCATGAGCAGCAGCAAGAAGACCAAATATTTAGGCCAGTGGAAGTGGTTGGGCAATCATTGGGTGGGATGATACTCGGAGAGGCAGTGATAGGTAGGAGCATTGTGCTTCACTTCTCCACTGTGTGTCTCTTCTTGTAAAACGAAGGCTAACATTTTAGGTAATAGTAAAACCTACCCTGGGTGTCTGCTTGCTGGTTGAGCAGTACTGTAGTGTTTGAGTTTCTTGGGAGAACTATAGGGCAAAGCTAGAGTAGTCCTAGATTTCCCCCTCTTGTTCATAAAGTGTCTTACCTTGTGCATAATGTAGCCTTAGCCCATAGGTCTCCTGTGTCCCCAGGTAACGCCAGAGAAAATACAATTTTGCTTTATAAAACAATATAATTCTAAACTGCTTTCTAATTTACATGCTGGCAGGATAACGACAGCTCAAGTGATGCTGCTTTACAAATTTGTTAATCTCAGAACATGAGACATCATGGAAACCATCTTGGCTGGATTAACACTGGCTTTAAGCAACCTTATTTGAGTCAGAACCAGCAGTGAGTGCAAAGAATACCAAGGGACTGACACCTGCTGCTTTTAATGGCGGTTACACTTGGAAATTTTCAGGGATTTAAAATGTATTTGTAATATGTATGTCAGAATGTTGTATTTACAAACCGTCTCATTTTTATTGCAGGGTTTGGATCAATCTACTTTGAAGGAATCATTAACTTGACCAATTTAGATCTTGATTCAATTGTACACATCCGCAGGAAGGAGGTTATTGTGTATGTTGATGACCAGAACAAGCCCCCTCTTGGTGAAGGTTTGAACAGGTAACCTTTAAACTGGTGTCTACGTGGTGTTTAGACAATTTATAATATGTCTTCAGGAGCACTGCAACTTGGAATTTCAGTTTCTAGTGGTAAGATTGGGGGCAGTATTAGGCCGGAATGATTTGTTGTTTGGTTGAATCAAAAAATGATGCTGGGGATCCTTTCACTTTAGCCAAAAAGTCCAACTTGAAAGCCCAAAAGGGACACAATGTAGCTTCCCAGCAGCAATAGAAAAGTGGAACCCCTGGCTGAATCCCACTGTAACCTGCAGGTGGCAGGTCTACTCCATATTCCATATACTTTCCTGTAGGCATTGAGGGGTTAACAATGCTGTCTAAATGTTTGATGCTCTGATTTAACAGTAATTGGGAAGATTCCCTTCTCTGCACTGCTCTTGGATACAGCGTGTACAATAATTCGATTGTTAAAAAATTCGTTGCTAGAGTTTAATTATCTGTGTAACCAGGCTGCAGTTTTGGATAAGAGCTGTAGACTGATTGCTTATGTTGGATCCATGTATGAACTATTAAAAGTTAGTCTATAGATGAACTTCCAAGGCCTAACTGCCTAACCAGAAGCTGGGTTTAGTCCACAAGCATGGAAGGGATGGTGGCAGAATTAAAATAATTAAATAAATAAAAAATAGACTTTGCATCCAGGGACTAGCCCCCTCTGAGGCAAATTGGAGAGGCTTCTAATTTTTTTTTTTTTTTTGCCTACGTCTGGATCAACTGGCAGTTAGGCAGGTTACATATAGATTTAAGGTTGAACTTGATGGAATGTGTCTATTTTTCAATCTAACTTACTGTGTTACTTTGTATTGCAAGCCGCAATATGTGCACTAGAAGCATGACCCATTTTTGTTATCCAATGCACTGAATTCTTTCTTTCCATTTAGGCCTGCCCAGGTGACCCTAGATGAAGTCTGGCCCATTGATAAGACCACGCGCTGTATGATTACAAGCCCCGAGCGCCTGAATGAAATGAACTACAAGGCCAAGTTAGAGAATGCTTCTCGTAAGCAGGGGGCCCAGTTTGTGGATTATCGCCCAGAGAGCGGTTCCTGGGTGTTCAAGGTACATATCTGTGAAACTGAGTCAAAATATTTATATGTTCCTGTTAACGTTTGTGTGACTTGGAGTCATTTCTGTTTAAAACCACAAAGTTTTGTCATTTTCTGTCCCCTGTAGGTGAATCACTTCTCCAAGTATGGATTGCAGGACTCCGATGAGGAAGATGATCAGCTCAACAACGCTGAGGCAAAAAAGCTGAAAACTGCCCCTGTTCCTCCTCAAGGCAAACAGCCTCCTCTCCAACAAGCGACTCTCGCTGGAAAAGTCACCCCTCCACCCCAGGTAGAGAGGGGCTCACCGGAAAATATAATGCTGGTGTCCTGACAATGCGCCATTTCTAGGCCGGCATCCTGACAGCCCCTGTCTGCTTGGGAATGCTAGCCTTTAGATATACATGGTGCCTAGCTGCAGTAAATTGTGCCAAACTCTTCCTTCCCGTGTAATGTCTTGTGTACATGACTGATCAGTTCTGTGTAACGTTACAGGCCTTACACTGAGCTTTGGGGAGTGGTCATTATACACTTCTTCAGTCTTAGTTGGTGATATCAATGTAAAGTCAGAGCAGCTTAGAGGAGAAGATAATTCAGGGACACAGACTCCCAGTGGCTTTTAATATTGTTTTTGTTCCAAATGTGCCACATTAGACACTTGATATTACTGAATAGGGTCTAATTGAGTTGTTATACTCTTTTTTTTTTTTTTTTTTTTATCCAAAATATATCACTGGATTAATATCAAATTAGCACTTCCAATAGGGCCGTTGCATGAGCCAGTGCTGCTTGTTGGACTGGAGATCACGATTCATGTCCAGTGAGAGCTAAGTGCTGCATCTGCTCCAAATGAGCCCAGAAGGAACGTGTGAGCTGGTTCAGTAGCTGGAGCTTCTAAATACTCTGTGCCCCCTTCATCTGGTTGTGCCAGACATTAAGATCACACAGAGGGCGGCATTTATTCTCAGGTTGATAATTGCTGGATAAAACACAGGTTTAACTCTTTGAATAGATTAATGCACAATAAGCTCTTGCTTAAAATCCTGCACAAATAGTGTTGTTGGTTAATTGCCTGATACTCTCCATTAGAACATTAAGCGACCAGAGTTCTGCCACCCTATTATTCTATATATGTTTAGTCCGTCACCCCCAACCAGTGGCTCACAGACAACATGTTGCTCCCAAAGCTGGAGCTTATATTTGAATTCCAGGCTTGCAGGCAAGTTTTGTTTGTATAAAAACCAAGTGCACTGCCAAACAGAACCTCCTGTAGCTACCAGTCCACATAGGGCTACCAATAGCCAATCACTGCAATATTCAGCACACCCAGGAAAATGTTTCATGCTTGCTTTGCTCCCAAACTCTTTTTACATCTGAATGTTGCTCACAGGTAAAACATTTTGGGGACTCCTTCTGTTAAGTATTACTACCCTCATTGGAAATGACATTTTTCTTTGTATATGGCCTTAGAGTAAGTGCTGGGCAAGTGTGATTAATAAAATACTGCAGGGCTCATGCTACTGCCCAGTGTTTCTATAAACAAGGAGAGTGTGTTTCATTCCTTCAGGCTGTAATTAGGCTTCATAAAGGACCATGGGGGAATGTTCAGCAGTAGCTGAGGGTATCTGAGGCAGTCTGTATACACACATAAATAAATAAATTAAAACTCTGGCACCAACTGTAGTAGCAGGACATCCAGCTCCCATATTTCAGGCTGGCAATAGAATTTCTGGGAATGTTTCAGGGTTGAACTGTAATACAGGGACTTAAATTAGGTTGAATTTTTTTCCCCTAAAAAAGTTGGACTGACCTGTGGCAAAGGCCACTGCTTGTTTTGGCATGAATGTAAATGGGCTCTATACTTGCAAGGAACCTTTACTGTTTAGATAAGAGTTTGTGTTACTTCAAATTCGGTCTGAAAGCATATGGTAAATGTAAAGGGGGCTGTGCTGCTCCTTCTGCGCTGTCTTTTCTGTTTATATCAGGGCTGCATGGCAGAATCCCTGAGGTAAGGCATGGAACCCTCTTCATTATTTACTATCTGACCTATTAAATGACTTATCCGTCTGTGCGGATTCCTATTGGTGAGAATGTTGTACTGTTTTTTGTTTTTTTTCTTAAAGATTTATAAGTGTGTGTGTATAACCTAATTTGTAAAGCGCTGTTAAGGAGCCGCAGCGCTGTACAGCTATGTGATAGGATACAGAGTGGGAAGGAGGTCCCTGCCCCGTAGAGCTTACAGTCTAAGTGGATGGGAGGCTAACATACAGGCACAAATTGGAGATGAAAAAGTGCACAAGATAAGGGGGCACAGAAATAGGCTAATGTTCTAGTGCTCCAAAAGGTAGGCTTTTTCTTGAAGGGATTCCTTATGGAGGAATTCAGGGATGGGATTCCAGACGTAAGGAGCAGCAACAGAAGGGTTTGAGACGAGAGGTGGCAGTGGATGGTGTGAAGAGAAGGTGACTGAGAGCGGAGAAGACAAACAGAAACATATAGTGAGACAAGAGAAGAAATGTAGTGAGGAGCAGAGGAGTGAGGGATATGAATGTTGGTAGAAGGAGTTTATATGTTATCCTTTGCTTAACACGCAGCCACGCTAAGGATTTTAGTTGGGGTTGAGCAGGTTCCCTTTTAGGAGAGAACAGAAGGATCCTGATAGCAGAGTTTAAGATTGATTGGAGGGGAGAGAGATGGGAGTCAGGAAGACCAGTTAGGAGGAGATTGCAATAGTCTAAACGGGATAAGATAAGGGCATGGATTAGTATTTTTGCTGTGGTTTGTGAAAGAAACAGGCATATCTTGGCTTTATTACGGAGGAAGAAACTGCCGGTTTTGGCAGTATTAATATGATTAGAGAGGGACTGGTCAAATGAATATCAAACACGTGTGTGTACACAAATACACACACGTATGCAATAATGAGCCACAAAACAAAGTGTTATTTGTGCCTATAACTAGCCTCCCAGAAAACTGTGAATCAAACAAGTCTATACAGGTAAGAAAAGAGTGGGTGCAGGCCTGGGAGTCCCACACATAGTTTAATACATTCTAAGTGCACATATTTGGTATTGGGGTGCCAACCTTGAGCTTCATGGATGCAAATGTCTATGCTCTAAGCACTAAACCTCCTCTGACTTTATTATTCTTCCTAAGTCTCTTAATAGAATATCCTCCATGTACTGCACTCAAAATCCAATATATCCCAAGAGATCTGCCTCGTTGCTCTGTATTCTCCTCCCTAGAAACCTCAGACTCTTGTCTGCACTGTCAGGCAGCAGCTTTAGTTGCTGAAAAGCTTAGTCTGTAAAAGTGCATTGGTTTTTGGCTGGATACCTTCATTGTATGGATGTGTTTAGGCCTTTACTGTTTTTACTTGATGCCTCTTATTCCTTTCAAATCTATACCTGTCTGGCTGTTGACATTCTCTGCACTGGAGATGCCGACTCTCAAATCCATGTAGCTGATCAACAGACCTGAAGGAGAGATTTGCTTCAATGTTTGGGGCAGACTGACACCATGACAGTTACACATACCGTAAAAAAAATGGTGTAAAATCTGGGAAATGTATTATGCATAATATATAGGTGGGACCACAAAACAACAATGTAAAATGAGGGAAAACTTAAAATCGGCGGATGTAGAATTCATTTTCCACTGTAACTAGAAACCCAGTGAAAATGCCGAATGAATGGATTGAAATTAATTTATGCAAAGAAACTGCATTCAGGGGGGAGTTCCCCTTTATATTTGGGTGCAATAAACTTAATCAGTGTTGTATTTTTTATAAAAAAAAACACAAGAATAGAATTACATGTAAGGACTGACTTACAGCATAGAGCAGAGTTGTATTACTGTACTGCCCAGTCTCTAAAGGGAGAATTACTTTTCTGCATTTATCGTGTTGCTATCTAAGCTAATTCTAAGCAACTTTTCTATTGGTCTTCATTATTTTGTATATATAGATATCGATATAGATGGCTATCTATATAGAGATAGCTATATAGATAGAGATATCTATATAGATTTAATTACTTGCCTTTTTTCTTCTGCTTTTTCCCAACTTTCAAATGAGGGTCACTGACCCCATCTAAAAAAACAAATGCTCTGTAAGGCTACAAATGTATTGTTATTGTTACTTTATTACTCCTCTTTCTATTCAGGTCTCTCCTATTCATATGCCAGTATCTTATTCAAATCAGTGCAGGTTTGCTACAGTAATTTGGATTTTAGCAAACAGAAATTACTAACTGGAGAGCTGCTGAATAAAAAGCCTAAATAACTCAAAAACCACAAATAATAAAAAATTAAAACCAATTGCAAGTTGTCTCAGAATATCCCGCTCTACATCATACTATCAGTTAACTCAAAGGTGAACAAAAAGTGAATCAACCCCTTTAATATTTCTCAATTTAGCAAAAATCTTTCCATCCCAAAACTTAAACCCACAGTCTTACGCTAAACTTGCCCGTAGTGTTTGATGGGGACCTTTAGATTGTAAATGGTGGCACCGTGTTTGACTATGCATAGTCAAATCTCAGATTTCCAGTTCTGTTAGCTGTCCCAGGCATGGGTCTATGGCCTGTATATGCCATTTGATGCCCTAAGATAACTATGGTGTTCTACACCTTCAATACCAGATGTGTCCAATAGAATATATTCCACACACCCTACAACATGGGATACCTCCAGCTATAGACCAAGATCACTATTCTGGTACTCGGGTCCCCGGGTTAATGTGTTTCCCCTACTGATGGAGGGTATTTATGTATTCTATGCTGTTATTGCATGATGGTGCCATTGTATGTTCTACACTAGCCCTTTAAGGAATAACCCAATGCTACATAGAAATGTATGTAATTTAGGCTGGCTCTGTGTGTACAATGACTTGCACATCATTGGCTAAATTCTGCCAGGACCATAATGGTCTTGAGTGGCACTTTTTTGATGACAGCTGGTCCGTAACACGTTTTTCATTATGATCAGAGCCCAGCGGTAGATCAACTTGATCGGGTACTTGAACTGGACAGCGATATGGCCGATATTACCCAGGACCAGGATCTGGATTCTGTTGCAGAGGAGCAGGACCTCATTGAAGAACAGGAGATGTTATCTGCATCTTCCCACATTGCTTCTTCCCTGGGTATTAATCCTCATGCCCTGCAGGTAAGAGCCACCCTCTTGTAATAGCCGTGATGTGCTTCTATGGCTGAAAATGACCATATCTGGGTCCAGCTTCACCACCTACACAGCAGATTGGGTTGATCTAAGATCTGAGCCAATAAGCTGCCATCTTGGTCTGGAGGTGCAGAGCCAACCGCTTTTATTGGCTGGACTGTGTATTTCCAGCTTCTTTCTTCATCCAGCACCAGCAAAGTAAACGTTCTTGGCATCAAATGAGGATTTCATTTCATAGTTCTGTAGAGCCATGAATGGTATTTTGACTCCTGGTTTATATTCCTGTGTAAGAACTAAGCCCATTGTATATTGCTCTGCTTCTCTGTTATCTAACATGTGCCCTATTGCCCTGTTTAAAGGACCAGTAATATCAACATTTTTTTAAAAGATTCGTTCATATACATCAAAAAAAAAAACACCAGAAAAAATTCAAATTGCAAAGTCTTTATTAAGAAACAACTTACTGAAACTCTGCTTGTGCTCCTTGTGCAGAAAGTGATCGGGTGATCCATCGTGCGGCGCTCGATTTCTCCTCCGTGCCTTCCTTATAGGAGATAACCGGGGAGGAGAAATCGAGCGCTGCACGATGGATCGCCGCCTTTTCTGAAGAGGAGTGGAAGCGAAGTTTTGGTAAGTTATTTCTTAATCAAAGCTTTGCCATTTTAAAGTTAAATTGGTTTTGGTGGGGGTTTTTTTCTATGTATACGAACAAATTTTTTTTTAAAAATTTATATGATGTTACTGGTCCTTTAAAAGGATTCGTCATGCTTTTTATGATGTTTTACTTCTAAATGACACGAACAGTGTAAATAATTCACTCTACAATATAAAATGTCATTCCTGAACCAACAAGTGTATTTAGTTGTAATATTGGTGTGTAGGTGCATCTCAGGTCATTTTGCCTGGTCATGTGATTTCAGAAAGAGCCAGCACTTTAGGATGGAACTGCTTTCTGGCAGAGTGTTGTTTCTCCTATTCAATGTAACAATGTGTCGCAGTGGGACCTGGATTTTACTATTGAGTGCTGTTCTTAGGCAGCTGTTCTCTTATCTTGTTCCCATTGTTCTGCTGATGGTGGGGGGGTCGATATCACTCCAACTTGCAGTACAGAGTGACTGAAGTTTATCAGAGCAGAAGTCACATGATTGGGTAAACCTGGGAAACTGGCAATAAAGGTGGCCATAGACACGCATCCTATCCTTGGTTCGTACGATTTTCGGATCGTGTGTGGCGTGTGCCGACATCTTTTGTCCGGCGGTCGATCCCGCCAGAGCCCACAGCACATCGTAATCGGATCGTTCGGCCATACGCCTGAACAATCAGATTACCCCCAATATAGCTATGCTCCTTAAAGGGGTGGTTCACCTTTACGGTAACTTTTATTATGTTATAGAAGGGCCAATTCTAAACAACTTTTCAATTGGTTTTCATTATTTATTTTTATAGTTTTAAAGTTATTTGCCTTTTTCTTCTGACTCTTTGCAGCTTTCAAATGGGCGTCGCTGACTCCCTTCTAAAAAAGAAATGCTCTGTAAGGCTACAATTGTACTGTTATTGTTACTTTTTATTACTGATCCTTCATTTCAGGCCCTCTCCTATTCATATTCCAGTCTCTTATTCAAATCAATGCCTGGTTGCTAAGGTATTTTGACACTAGTTACCAGATTGCGTAAGATGCAAATTGAAGAACTGCTGAATAAAAAGCTAAATAACTCAAAACCCACAAATACTAAAAAATGAAAGCAAATTGTCTCAGAATGTCACTCTCTACATCATACTAGAAGTTATCTCAAAGGTGAACAACTCCTTTAATGGCATATCGGGGAAAGATCCGCTCGTTTGGCGATGTTGCCAAACGAGCGGATCTTTGCATCTATGGCCACCTTAAGTCTAGCCCAATGTGAGATTGCAGAATTACATATAAAACAATCTGTTAGCTCTATTGAAAAACTGATTTCAGTGCAGAATTCTGCTGGAGCAGCACTATTAACTGATGTTTTAAAAACATGTTTTCCCATGACAGTATCCCTTTAAGGTGAAATGACTGCCCCCCCAGATCCTATTATTTCTGGGAACTGTAGTGCATTTATATTGGCTGCTTAGCACAGTCTCTTTCCACTGTCTGAACAGGTGATGAAAGCTTCGCTGCTACTGGAGGAAGAGGATGGAGAAATGATTAATCGCTTCAGCAATTTCCCTTCTAGTTTGGACCCATACCCAGATGTTCGGTCGCCCCGTCTTTTCCCATCATCCCAGTCAAAAAGGACTTCCTCTAGTAAGTTCTTGTACAATGAGACTGAGTTCTTAGAAGTGAAGTCACTGGATTGGTTGTTACTTGCCTGACCTCTTTACATTTGTCACCCACAGTGGGACTGCTGCAGTCTAAATTTGCATCTCCCTCCATGTCCCGGATAAGCGAGACTGCTCAAGGCTCCCACAGTCCCAGAATCCTTCCGGCTGCCAATCTTGTTGCACCTTGGTCGGTCCCAGCACCCTTAGCTCCCACCTTTGTTATACCCAGCCCTGCTCCCGAGACTCACCTGAGGACTGTGGGAACCAGAAGGCAACAAGAGCTGGTTCCACTAGAGAAGTCCGTTACACATGGGCGCGGCACTCTTCTGATCGACATGGGGTTGTTCATGGGAAGGTCGTTTCGTGTTGGCTGGGGCCCCAATTGGACCCTTGTTCATAATGGTGATAAACTAAGCGAGCGATTGAACGCAGAAGAAGACCGGAACATGGACACCATCGATTATGGGTTTCTGCCTAAGCCTACGTCTGCTAAATCGTAAGTATCCATGTTTAACCCACACTGTATCGGGGCTCCCTGGACCCCGAAGTGGTGAACCAATAAGTCTTGAGAAGCAGGCGTGCTATTGGGTCACATGAAAGCTGCCTGTTCTTCATATAACCAAGCTGTTACCATTAGGGAAACCAGACCTGTTTTAACTTCATAAGGACAAAGCCCAGAAAGGTGACCACTTCTAATCTGTTCCCCAAAAACTGACTCTGCTGTTCCTGGACGGTGAAAAGTGCTGCCATATTGTTTGCTGTGCATGGGAAATACTAAGACCACAAGCAAGCTGGCCCTGCTGTGCCTTTAAAGGAAACTACCAAATTCCTGGGCTTTCCCAAGGGACTTTCACTGGACATGTCCACAGGTTTCTGACACCCCAGTGCATTAAAATATATAGATACAAACTTGTGAATTGTAAATGCTGAATCACTGGCACACCCTAGAGCTGTTTACCTTTTTGTTACCAGCGGTCTCTGTTCTTTACATTGTCTTTAAGTGAGCAAGCAGTGACCCCCCCCCCCCCCCAATTTATAAATTCTTTTGAAAGATTTTATTTATTGATTTTAACGGAGAAGTAGAAGAAAGAAAAGGCAGAAGAAGAAAGAAATAAGAGATAGGGGGATGGGTTATCCATTCATATTACATTTCAATCCCATATCCGATAAAGTCTGTGCACCTAGGGTCACAGTTACTGTGGGGTATCCATTCATATTACACTTCATATCCATATCATATAAAGTCTTTGTACCTAGGCTCCGCATTACTGTGGGGTAGTCTCCGCTGCTTGGTCAGCTAGCCAGCAATTCCACACTTTCCCAAACTTAGCTGGACAGCCCCTCGCCATGTAAGTAAGTTTTTGATTTGGAAGCACATAATTTATTAGTTTTTTCCAATAGCCAATGGTTGGAGCTTCAATGTCTTTCCATGTCCTCAATTTATAATTGAATAGGATCTTTTTACAGCTTTTGCCATGAACTGTCCTACATGGCAAATTCCTGGAAGATTTCCCATTTATGTTGTAGAGACTCTCGCTGGCCCTTAAAGTGGACCTGTCACCCAGACACAAAAATCTGTATAATAAAAGTCCTTTTCAAATTACACATGAAATCCAATTTCTATTTTTTATTTAAGCATTCATAGCTGTTGTAAGCTCATTTAAAAATCTCAGCTGTCAATCAAATATTGTCTGCCCCTCCTCTATGCCCGTGGCATAGAGGCGGGGCAGACAATTACTTTCACTTTCAATTCAGCACTTCTTAGATGTCACTGCTCCCCACACATTCCCTCGTTCTCTTTACCATATAACTGTGTGGCCAGGGCATGGGGATGGACATTGGGTCCCCCATTCTGGTGCAAAAACAAAATTCTGAGATGATGCAAGGATTGTCTTAATAACAGTGTCCACAAAATGGCTCCTGCCTGCTTGCTGTAATTTTGAAATCCCAGACTGAAGGAAACAATATTCAAATAATTTATATAGTGTAATTAAAGTTCATTATCCTTGACTAATCTGATAAAATAGGATTTTGAATAATTTTTTTGGGCGACGGGTCCCCTTTAATGAGCTCCTGTTCACTAGAACACAAAGTCCGTTCAAAAAGGAAACACTAGATTTCTCTTGCCTAATTGGGGGACACAGGCACCGTCGGGGATGAAGATCCTGCAGCTGGAGATGGACACTATGTTGCAAAATAAGACTCCTCCTCCTGCTCTGGGCTTCATCCCCTGCCTCCTCCTACAATCCTCAGTTTCTTTTAGTGTCCTCAGAAGGAGACGACACGCTTTTTCAAGTCTAGTGGCTGGAGCACTGATCAGGGCCTCAGGTCTAAGATCACGCCACACCAAGGGGCCACTGATTCACTCAAGCGCCTCTCCAGCTACTTAATAACTGCCCTTTAGCCTTCCCGCTCTCCGGAGGTCTGCAGGCTGGCTCCTCACCCCCTACGCTGCTTTCCCGCTCTACGGAGGTCTGCATCAGCGATATACACCCACCCGGGTGTATAACAGCATAATAGCTCACATATACATATATATTTCACACCTGTGCATATATATATTTATATGCGTGTCTCTTATTCACAGGGGGCATCATTTACTGGGCACAACTCAGCTGGCTGATTTCTAGTAGGTGAGTAATTTCATTTATTCATTATACTCTGTCACCCTCGCTGTGGAATGCGACGCTTTTACTTTATGCGCCGCTCCTTTTTTCTGGCCTTTACCGCCATTCTCCTGGTGGAACGCATTGCGTTCCACCATCCTTCCCTCCCTGCCCCGCCCTCCCGCCATCTCTCTCCTTGCAGGACGCGCGGCCTTTTTTCTCTGGTGGAACGCACTAGCGTTCCATCTCCCTTCCACCCCATGCGCTTCCTCTTCCGGTTCTTTTCCGCCAGACGCACCCGGACCTTCTCTCTGCACAGTCTGCTCCGGATTCCTCTGCGACCAGGTAGCACCCAGTTCTTCTAGGCACACGGAGAGCCGGTTCTAAATATATCTCCGCTCCTCCATTACGCACGCTGCCATTCCATTACTGCTGCGCGCTTCTTCCAACAGCGCATTGAATATCCCTCTTTTGCTGGGAGACTTATTATATACCTTTATTAGCCCATTGACGTATTCTGGCTTTCCCTTACATACACTGAGGTATCTGGTATGTTGGGATCTGGGCTTGAGTCTGAGGCTCTGCACAAAATTGTACTTCCCTGGATATTATATATATACATATATATGGTATAGATAGATAGGGTACGTTAATACATATTTATACCCCTTCTATACCTTCTGATTATGACTACGTGTATGTGGATGACTATGCTTACATATTATGACTGCTTACTAAGGGCTACTACATTACAGGGTAAATGGACCCCCTGGGCTACCATTCATACTTCTGTTGTTTTCTCCACAGACCACACCTGCCTGGAGAATTGCCCACAGCCATACCTCTGCTTCGGCTAGGAGGTCGATTCCCCTGCCTCATATTTAAAAAAAAAAAAAAAAAAAAAAAAAAAGTTTTTACACTGTTTATTGGATCTTTTCCTATTACTCCCTACAGTTTCCAATAAGGAGCAATATGGCTAACAAGACAGATGAGCCCAGGACCTCCAAGTCCTCAGCTCTAACTCACCCGCAGGTCTCCTTTTTAGCCTGCTTAAATTGTAAAACAAAATTTTCTTCAGCCTCGTCTGAATCTTTGTGTGGGGCCGCAGAAACTCCGAATTACCTCCTCTACCTCAGACTAGTACTTCGGACCCAGATCTCCTTAGGGCTTTTTCCGTCTCACTTGCAGGCATCCAACATTGGGCCCGCATCCCCGAGACCCTAGACAGGTGCTCGAGCACTTATCCCAACCTTCTCATTCTCCCACCGCCCAGGGAAATCAAAACGCCCAATCCTTTCACCTCCGGACTCCCCCGGAGAACTTCTTCTCCATCTGAAGAGGAAGGTCAGGTCCCGTCAGACGAGGACTCCGACCATGAACTCCCTGATCCTTACATAGACACTCCCATAACTCAAGGGGAAGTGGAAGGCCTTATTCAAGCAGTACTTAACACGCTAACATTGAGGAAGATTCTCCCTCTTTCGAGCCAGCAAAGAACATCTTTAAGCGTCACAAGAAAAGCTCATGCCTTTTTTCCTGCATACGAACTGCTTGACGAAATCATCAAGTCCCAATGGAAAAACCCTGATCACAGAGTGCAACTTCCAAACGTTTCACCCCAGACATATCCTTTTCCTAAGGAATGCATTGATCTCTGGTCTTCACCTCCTGCGGTGGATCCTCCAGTTTCCAGATTATCCAGGAATACCACCATCCCTGTTCCCGGCGCGGCCGCTTTCAAAGATCCCATCGACAAGCGCCTTGAAGGTTTTCTGCAAGTCCTCCTTCACCGCCTCGGGCTCGGCCTTCCGGCCCATCTTTGCTATCGCCTGGGTGGCTAAGGCCATGGAGGTCTGGGTGGAACAGGCGGCACAGCTCATAGGATCCGAAGATCCAACTTCCGACAACATCCTTCCAAGATAGCAGACGCTACTACCTACATCGGGGATGCAGCACTCGACGCGGCAAGGATGGTGGCTCAAGCTTCCGCCCACTCCGTAGCCGCTCGCAGATATTTGTGGCTAAAGTCATGGTCCGCTGACCTAACCTCCAAACGCTCTCTAGTCAGCATTCCCTTTCAAGGTAAACTCCTCTTCGGGGCCGAACTGGATAAAATCATTACTCAAGCGACTGGGGGAAAGAGCACGCTACTTCCCCAAACCAGACCCAAGAGACCCCCCTTCAAAAGGAGACCCCTTTTTTTGGCCCTTCAGACGAGGACAAAGGTCGAAGACGCAATCTGATGAGTCCACTCTGGAGGAACACGATTTCAAGGCAAACAAAGACAACCCTGGTCTTCCTCCAAGCCCACCTCCAAGCTTTCACAAGATAAACCCCACACCGCATGAAGGTGTGCCCCCTCCCGAAGGGATTCCCTTAGGAGGCCAAATTCCTTCCCGTCATACAAGACCTGGCCATGGAGGGCACCATTCAACCTATCCCATCACACTCCAAGGGAAGGGGCTACTATTCCAACCTCTTCATGGTTCCCAAAAAAGACGGCTCGCTCAGACCTGTCCTAGACCTGCAGGATCTCAACCCGTTCGTCAAACGGTGCCATTTCAAAATGGAGTCAATACCATCAGTCCTTACTTCCATGGAGGAGAACGAGTTCATGACAGTCATAGACATCAAGGACGCATATCTCCATATACCCATCATCCAGCTCACCACAGCTTCCTCAGATTCTTTGTGGACGGAAGTCATTGGCAGTTCGTGGCGCTGCCATTCGGCCTTTCGTCAGCCCCACGCACCTTCACCAAGGTCATGGCGGCAGCATTGGAAGAACTCAGACTCAAGGGCACCACCGTCATTCCCTATTTAGACGATCTCCTCGTCAAGGGTCAGTCCGCCTCTCTGGCTCATCTGCACACATCTCAAGTTCTCCAGACCCTGACATCTCTGGGCTGGACGATCAACTTCAACAAGTCGAACCTCCACCCGACTCAATCAATACAGTACCTCGGCCTGATACTGGACTCCAGACAGGGGAGAGCATTTCTGCCGGCAGGACAAGATCCGGACCTCAGACTCGGATCAGATATCTCATGGGATCCAACAAGGTTACCCTTCGATCAGCGATGCAGACTTTGGCACGATGGTGGCATCCTTCCCGGCCATCCCGTTATGCTCAATCCCACACCAGGACCACTTCAACGCACCATCCTGCTACACCAGCGCAGGGACCGAGTCAACCTCGATCGCAAGATCTCCATTCCAAGTCGTGTGCTTCTCTCTCTCCATTGGTGGCTTCAACCAATTCGGACGACGGGGGGAAAACCCTTTCCCCCCCATCACTGGAAGATTCTCACCACAGATGCCAGTCTTCGCGGGTGGGGAGGTGTCATAGACCAAACCACAGTACAGGGTCTCTGGACTCTGGAGGAACAGAGGCTACCCATCAACCTTCTGGGCTAAGAGCGATACGCTACTCCCTGGAACACACGGCGACTGTACTCCAGGGTCACCCCGTGCGAATCCAGTCCGACAACGTGACGGCCGTGGCCTACATAAACCATCAAGGCGCACCAGAAGTCTTGCGGCCCTCAGGGAGGCTCAGGAGATTCTGACTTGGGCGGAGAACAACGTCCCCGCCATCTAGGCCGTCCACATACCCGGGGTGGAAAATTGGTTGGCAGACTACCTGAGCAGAGAAACGATCGATCACGGGGAGTGGCGCCTCCACCACGAAGTGTTCCAACTCATTGTGGCAAGGTGGGGCCTGCCAGACATCGACCTTCTGGCGTCCAGATCCAACCGGCAGGTTTCCGTACTTCGTCAGCAGGAGCCTCGACCCCTTGGCTCACGCAGTAGACGCCCTAGTGATTCCGTGGAGCTTCTCCAGAGTTTACATCTTCCCCCCTCTGGCACTCCTACCAAAGGTGATAAAAAAGATAAAAAGAGGAGGAACCCTGACCGTATGGTGGCGCCCTTCTGGCCCCGCAGGGCCTGGTTCGCAGATCTCATCGCCATGGCCGCGGACAGACCCTTCCATCTTCCTCAACGGACAGACCTCCTCACTCAGGGTCCGGTTGTCCACCCGAATTCTCATCTCTGGGCTTTAACGGCGTGGCTCTTGAGGCCTTGATTCTGCGGGATTCAGGAACACCCCCGGATGCAATTCCCACCATGCTGCGAGCACGTAAGCCTGTCTCCGCAAGAATCTAACCACCGTGTTGGGAGAACCTTCATATCATGGTGTGAGCACGGAGCCGTTTAATCCTCAAAAGGCGCGAGTCAAGGAGGTCCTCTCCTTCTTGCAGGATGGTCTTTCAAAGGGCTTAGCCCTCAGCTCCCTCAAGGTGCAGGTTTCGGCCTTGTCTATTCTCCTGCATGCAAGCTGGCTCTTGACCCAAAGATCCAGACTTTTCTTCAAGGTGCGACTCGTATCATCCCTCCCGTATCGCTGCCCTGTGCCCCCGTGGGACCTCAATTTGGTGCTTTCAGCCTTGGCAAGAGGAACCCTTCGAACCACTCGATCAGCTTCCTCTGTCTACCCTCACTGAGAAGGTGTTGTTCCTGTTGGCGATCACGTCCGCTAGGAGAGTTTCGGAGCTTGCGGCTCTCTCCTGCAAATCGCCTTTCACAGTCGTTCACATAGACAAAGTGGTGCTTCGACCCTACTCCAGACTTTTTGCCTAAGGTGGTATCTGCGTTCCACTTGAACCAGGACATTGTTGTCCCTTCACTGTGTCCAATCCCAAAGGCCCGATTGAGCACAACCTCCACACTCTGGATGTTGTTCGAGCCGTTTCATTCTATCTGAAAGCCACAGAGCATGTTCGTAGGACTGATGCGCTCTTCATTCTCCCTGATGGCCCAAACGGGGGCACCAAGGCCGCCAAGGCGACTTTAGCCAAGGTGGATCCCGGTCCGTCATTTCCCAGAGCATACGCTGTCAAGGGCAAGGATCCCCGATCAAGGTTAGGGCTCACTCCACTCGCTCCCTCAGCACTTCGTGGGCTTTCCGTCACCAAGCTTCAGCGGATCAGATCTGTAAAGCGGCCACATGGGCATCCCTTCATCCCTTCACTCGCTTCTACAGGCTCCACACGCATGCTTCAGCCGATGCTGCTCTTGGGAGGAAGGTGCTCAGTGCTGCGGTTCGTTAGACACCTACCATACAGTGTCCCACCCTTTTGGGAGCTTTGGGACGTCCCCACGGTGCCTGTGTCCCCCCAATTAGGCAAGAGAAAGAGAGATTTTTGTACTTACCGTTAAATCTTTTTCTTTTGTCCTATATTGGGGGACACAGGCTTTCCCTCCCTATTCTGACACTGTTTTTCACGGTTACCGTGACGTTTTTTCCATTACGTTTGGTTTTTCTATTTTTCTAATGTTTAGTTCAGAGGGTGTTATTTTTGATTTCTCTTCTGTTTTGGGCTGCTTTGCTCCTTCTTCGGTTGAAACTGAGGATTGTAGGAGGAGGCAGGGGATGAAGCCCAGAGCAGGAGGAGGAGTCTTATTTTGCAACATAGTGTCCATCTCCAGCTGCAGGATCTTCATCCCCGACGGTGCCTGTGTCCCCCAATATAGGACAAGAGAAAAAGATTTAACGGTAAGTACAAAAATCTCTCTTTTTGTTCTACATGCATGCTTTGCGCTTTCACTACATTTTGCCGATTCCATTACCCACTGTAAATGGTTTGAATCTGTAAGTCTAGTTCAGGGGTCCCCAACTCTTTTTTTTTTTTTTTTTTTTTTTTTTACCCATGAGCCACATTCAAATGTAAAAAGAGTTGGGGGAGCAACACAAGCATGAAAAAGTCCTTGGGGTACCAAATAAGTTATTTTGTAGCCCCTATGTGGACTGGCAATCTGTGGGTTCTGGCAAATGCCAGAGGGGCTGCTATAAGGTCCCATAGAAAGTCACCATGTAAAGGGCTGGTGGGGGCTGTTTGGGCCTCTGTGTACCTGAAATGTCAGTGCCTATTTTAAATCTCAGTCCGGACATGACTGGCAGCCTACAACAGGCTCTACTTGGCACTATACTTCATTTGTACTTCATTTGTATGCAGATAAAAACTTGCTTCCAAGCCTGGAATTGAAAAATTAGCACCTGCTTTGAGGCCACTGGGAGCAACATCCAAGGGGTTGGAGATTAACCGGTTACTCACGAGCTACTGGCTGGGGATCACTGATTTAGTTAATAGGTTAAGTGTAAATAAGGGTGTAAGATGTTTTTTCTCTCACTAGTGTCACAGAGTCGCCCTTTAAAGTCCACATGGAAAAGCTGAGCCTGGAGCAGAAGACTAAAGAGCTGCAGTCGTACTTGATGCCACTGGAGATAGAGCTGAAAAACAGCAGTGTGGATAGATCCGCCCAGTGCCCCCACTTTAAGCCAAACACAGGAGTCACTGCTATTCATGACTATGCAGGCTGGGTCAGGAACTTGTCCAATGAGACTGGAGAGGTTGAAGGTGAGTTGATAACATTGGAGCCCCTGCCTTCACTTCTGTCTCCCACAGCCTCTTCTATTAACCCTTGTATATACTGTTTGTTTTTTTTTTGTACAGCGGTCGTGAAGCAGTGGGGCCTGACATGGACCTTGTGTGAATCTCTCTGGGGCCAACTGAAGGAGCTGGAGGCCAGTCTAGATGAACCAAATGAGTTTGTGAGGAACCTAGAGAGGAGGAAGGCTTTCTCTCATTGGCTGGCACACACCGCAGAGGAACGTATTGAGGAGGAGGTGTCTCTGTACGGCCCAGAGCGACACATAGAAGCCATCTTTAGCTTCCTAACTGGGGGCAGGATCAGTGACGCGTGCTGTCTGGCACAAAAATCTGGTGAGTGCCCCTTTTCTCTAAGGGAATCGGTTGCTCCTGTAGAAATTGACTTTCCTATGTTTTAAACTGTAGGATAAATGTATGTGTGTAAATCAGCAGCATCTGGTAGTGAGAGCCATATTTCTTACCCAGGTTATTCCTCCCCCACAGGTGATCATAGGCTGTCCCTGCTGCTCTCTCAGATGGTGGGTAGCCAGGAGGTGCGGGAGCTGATTACCCTGCAGTTGGTCGACTGGAATAAGCTGCAGGTGGATCACTACATCCAGGAAGAGAGGCTGCGTGTTTTCTGCTTGCTCTCTGGCACACCTGTAAGTCTTGCTCATTGTACCGGCAGTTGTTTAGCTAATTACCTGTTCTGTATTCATCTCGTTATGTTCAAAAACATCCGTGTGTATTTGTGTTCCTTTTCTCTTACTGTTGTGTCTCCTGTGTCCCTAGGTGTGGCGCTCTTCTGATAACAAAAGCATAAATGTATGTTCTCAATTGGACTGGAAGCGAACCCTGGCCGTTCATCTCTGGTACATGCTCCCTCCCACTGCCACCATTGCTCAGGCCTTGAGAATGTACGAGCGGGCTTTTCAGGTAAACGGTCTGCCTACTTAAAGTAGCATTCGGTTGAAAAAAAGACACTTGTCCATCAAGTTCAACCATAAGTCTATATATAACCTGCCTAACTGCCAGTTGATCCAGAGGAAGGCAACAAACCCATCTGAAGCCTCTCCAATTTGCCTCAGAGGGGGAAAAATTCCTTCCTGACTCCAAAATGGCAATGGGACCAGTCCCTGGATCAACTTGTACTATGAGCTATCTCCCATATCCCTGTATTCCCTCACTTGCTAAACACCATCCAACCCTTCCTTATACCTATCTAATGTATCAGCCTGTACCACTGATTCAGGGAGACAATTCCACATCTTCGCAGCTCTCACTGAATATTTAGATGGAACCTTCTTCTTTAATAGAGGGAATTCATTATCAAATTGACCGTTACAGATTTAAAGCATGTGAGTGCACCTGAGCCATTGAGATGAATTTGTGGTTGTTTGTCAATTTTCCAGGAGCATGAAGAAGGGGAGCCGTATGCCTGTTACCCTCTCCCTCCCTATTTGGAAGACTGTGGCATCAGCCTCTGGGATGAACCTTCAGCCAAATTCTCCTCCCTGCAGAGAGATGTCTGTGTCCATTTGCTGAAACTGTACAGTGAAAGGTGAATAAAGCCTTTAACGTTCATTATACCTCTTAATTGTGGCAATTATGAATGATCTATAGACCCCAGACAGTATCTGGAGTACAAGTGTGTTTGTATTCAGACTAAAGACGTTGGAGCTGGTACATGTGAGCTCATGTCTGTGCTTCCTAATACTGTCCCTCAGAGCAACTTGGTGTTTATAGGAAATAATTGTATTACACAAACGCCTTTTAGATTCACTTCCCGTTGTGTGTGTTTCTGTACAGGCAATATGATCTGTGTCAGCTGTTGGACCCCAGTAGTGTGACCCCAGATCCTCTGGACTACAGACTCAGCTGGCACATGTGGATGGTCCTGCAGGCTCTCAATTATACCCATTTGTCTGAGCATCGCCAGGGGACGCTTCATGCCAGTTATGCTGCCCAGCTGGAAAACGTAGGACTCTGGGAATGGGCCATATTTGTAATGCTGCACATCCCACATCCACAGTAAGTGATTGGCTGCTTTATGTGCGCAACTATAAAGCAGGGGTCCCCAACCTTTTTTTACTCGTAAGCCACATTTAAATGTAAAAAGAGTTTTAGAGCAACACAAGCATGAGAAAGTCCATGGGGATGCTAAATAAGGACTCTGATTTTTACAAGTGTATTTAGTTGTAATATTGATGTATAGATGCATCTCAGGTAATTTTGCCTGGTCATGTGCTTTCAGAAAGAGCCAGAACTTTAGGATGGAACTGCTTTCTGGCAGGCTGTTTTCTCCTACTCAATGTAACTGAATGTGTCTCAGTGGGACCTGGATTTTACTGCTGTTCTTAGATCTACCAGGCAGCTGTTATCTTGTGTTAGGGAGCTGTTATCTGGTTACTTTCCCATTGTTCTGTTAAGGGAGGGGGTGATATCACTCCAACTTGCAGTAAAGAGTGACTGAAGTTTATCAGAGCACAAGTCACATGACTGGGGGCAGCTGGGAAACTGACAATATGTTTGCTCTTTTGAGAAATGGATTTCAGTGCAGAATTCTGCTGGAGCAGCACTATTAACTGATGCTTTAAAAATAAATAACATTTTCCCATGACAGTATCCCTTTAAGGTTATGCTTGGGCTGCACCAATGAGGCAGCTGTGAGCAATAAATAGAGGAATACTACATTCTCTCTTTAGGACCTGGCAGCTATAACTCAACCTTTGCTTTCTTGTTGTGCCCCACCCAGCGTCCGTGAAGCAGGTGTCCGGGAGTTGCTGAATAGGCACTGTGTGGTGCAGGACAGCCCAGAGTCTCTGGCAAAAGAGACCTTCCTAATTCAGCAACTCTGCGTCCCAGCGCAATGGATCCACGAAGCCAAAGCAATCCGCTCCAGGCGGGACGGAGACAAGCTTAAAGAGGCCTTGTATTTACTAAAGGGCCACCAATGGAATCCCTGCCACAAATTGGTGACCCGACACTTGGCTGCAGGTGAGCTGATGGGGATTTATATAGTCACACCCTATACTTCTCTCTAGTTGGCTGCCATTCCATTAAAGGGATTGTTCACCTTCCAAACACACTTTCAGTTCAGTTGTTTTTAGATTGTTCACCAGAAATAAGACTTTTTTTCAATGACTTGTTTTTTTCCCCCCAAAATGTAAGTTTAAAGGGTAATGTTCCTGTCTCTGAAAATGAGTCTGACAGCTCAGTAATTCAGGTGCAGACTCTAAATGGTTATCATTTTGCAACATTTAGTTAATTCATTTCTCAATAGGATCTTTGGGGAATATCAGTGCAACTATTGTATCAAGTCTAACAGCTGCCTTTAACGAAACCCAGAGATTCTGCTCAGCAGGGACAACGATAAGAAATGTATCAACTAAATGTATCAATTTAGAAAAGTTTACAGGGTCGACGACCCCTCCCCCCCAGAGCTGCTTTGCAAAGTGAAAAAAATTTGATTGAGATTTCATTATTAGAAAAACGGTCACATTGAAAGTACCGTATATATACCCGAGTATAAGCAGAGTTTTTCAGCATCCAAAATGTGCTGAAAAAGTCTACTTCAGCTTATACTCGGGTCAGCGGTACCCTACCCGAGTAGCTGAGATTGCAGTCACTTTTAATCATTCCTATATCAACAGTACACTTGGGGAGAGACTGCAATATCCCACAATGCCCTCTGTTGGTTATATGAAAGAATAACCGTGATGGCAATATCACACAGCGCCCTCTGTTGGTTATATGAAAGAATAACAGTGACTGCAATATCACACAGCGCCCTCTGTTGGTTATATGAAAGAATAACAGTGATGGCAATATCACACAGCGCCCTCTGTTGGTTATATGAAAGAATAACAGTGACTGCAATATCACACAGCGCCCTCTGTTGGTTATATGAAAGAATAACAGTGACTGCAATATCACACAGCACCCTCTGTTGGTTATATGAAAGAATAACAGTGACTGCAATATCACACAGCGCCCTCTGTTGGTTATACGAAAGATTAACAATGATGGCAATATCACACAGCACCCTCTGCACATGGTAGTGGGACAGTGGGCCAATGCACACAGTAATCCATTTGGCAATTCTCTGTCACCATCAACTTTGCAAAGAAGTCCGGTTGATCGCTGGGGGGGGTCGCTTTGGCAGAATGTGCGCTGCTGGGAGACAGGGCTGTAGTTGTGTCTAGGCTTATACTCGAGTCAATAAGTTTTCCCAGTATTCGTAGGTAAAATTAGGTACCTTGGCTTATACTCGAGTATATACGGTAATTGGAAAAAGTCTGGTGAACTGTCTTGACACCGACTGAAAAAAGTGAACGACTCTTATCGGTCTCCCTACTTTCAACTCCCAACATATTTTGAAGGGTTGGATCATATTGGGAATTGTAGTTGAGCAATAAAGCAAGTTTATTGTTGGTAAAAGCCCCGTTGAAGCCTGTCCTGCAAGTAGAAATAACCCCAAGCAATGCAGTTGTGTTGTGTTTGTACAGATGCCGTTATTAACGAGAACTACAGATACCTGAAGAGCTTTCTGGGTGAGATGTCCAAACCGGAGCACTGCAAGCACATTCAGGAGTGGGAGAGTGCAGGGAAGGTGTATCTGGATTATATCAGTGTTATTGACATGCTCCGTCACATTCAGCACGTATGTATCATTGGCTCAAGTCTCTTCCTTCGTTTCATTGTCTGTATTTACCCAGGACAGGCTCATTCTCACTTGTGTCCTTGTAGGATGAGAGGTCCGGCTGTGAGTTGGAGAAGTTACACACCAAAGTGATGTCTCTGTGTAAATGGGTCGAGCTGATCCAGTGTTACAATGCCAAAGATCGCTTGGCACAGTCAGGTAGGAACCTCATTAACTGCCCCTCAATGGACAGACACTGCTGCTTTCCACTGCACTACAGCTTATTCACAAGATGGCTTTAGCAAAGGAAAGTCCTTTTTTTCTTGGGCTGCCAAAAGTTAGGCACCCCAAGTCATTTTATTCCCATCCTGGGCCGGTGCTCCTATCAGCAGAAAACTGCAGGGTTATTCCAGTGAGCTCCATGGAGGGATCCTCTTCTCTTCTTTACCTTTTGCCCCTCCCAAGTTAAAACGACTTACCTTCTCCTTTGAATGAATGGTTTACCATTTGTTACCTTTTAGTATGTTATAGACTGACCAGTTCTAAGCAACTTTTCAATTATTTTTTGTTTTTTTAGTTTTATTTGCCTTCCTCTTCTGACTCTTTCCAGCTTTCAAATAAGGGTCACTGACCCCATCTAAAAAACAAATGCTCTGTAAGGCTACAAATGTATTGTTATTGTTACTTTTTATTGCTCATCTTTCTATTCAGGCCTCTCCTATTCATATTCCAGTCTCATATTCAAATCAGTGCATGGTTGCTAGGGGAATTTGGACCCTAGTTACCAGATTGCTGAAACTGCAAACTGGAGAGCTGCTGAAGTCAAAAACCACAAATAGAAAAAGAAAACCAATTGCAAATTGTCCAGAATACAGGGATGCACCGAATCCACTTTTTTGGATTCGGCCGAACCCTTTGCGAAAGATCCGGCCGAATCCGAACCGCATATGCAAATTAGGGGTGGGAAGGGGAAAAATGTTTGACAAAAAGTCACGTGATTTCCCTCCCCACCCCTAATTTACATGCAAATTAGGATTCGGTTTGGCCAGGCAGAAGGATTCGACCGAATCCTGCTGAAAAAGGCAGAATCCCGAACCGAATCCAGGATTCGGTGCATCCCTATCAGAATATCCCTCTCTACATCATACTAACAGTTAATTTAAAGGGGAACAACCCCTGTCTCTGGTCCTGGGCCCTGCCACGTAAGCAGAATAGGACCTTATAATAAAAATGATTTTAAATGAATTATTTGCTGATCAACTTTTTTTCTTTTTCTTTTTTTTACACTAGAAATGGCGAAACGCGTTGCCAACATCCTTCGAGTGGTGCTGAGTCTGCAGCAGCCCCCAGAATCCATGTCTGACTCTTCGTCTGAACCCCGTGTGCCCTTAAGACTGCTGGCCCCACACATTGGCCGCCTCCCGATGCCCGAAGACTACGCCCTGGAGGAACTCCGAGGCCTCACACAGTCCTATTTAAGAGAACTGATTTGTGGCAGTTAATAAAAGGTCGTTTTTCCGAGTGCCGCCTTTCTGGTCCTGAGCTACGTTCTTATGGTGCAGTGATCATGTGACTCCTATTTTTCTTAGGATAGGCTTTTCTTTTTGTTTTCAAGACGGCGAGTGCTGAGCGAATGGATCTCGGCCCATTACTGCATCTTCTGCGCCGGCCGGTGGGATTTCTATTCTACGGGAACCAAACTCCTTTTAACAACGGTCAATGATGATAAATCTTATTTTAAATGTGTCATTTTGCGATCAAGGGAATTTTTGTTGGTTTGCAAAGTTCCTCTTTAAAATATGTTTATAAAATAGTTTTTTTGTAAAGACTCTTCCTATGTACAAATAAGTTAAGTGCGAGGCCACGCCCTTTATATCTGTGACACCGTTTTTATATGATTGTTATATGGTCAGACAAGTCACTACCTGCTCTCCAGACCGTCTATTACGTTCACCCAATCAGGGTGGGTTTTCTTCCAGATGCATTTTAGACATCTGATTAATCTATCGTGTGATTGGTTAGAGATGAATAATAGAAGCGCTTCCTGCTGCGGGCCCTTTAACTAGTGTTAGGGTTGTTCCAACAAAGAGAAACAAGTGGGCCATGCCGGAACCATCGACATCCAATGGCAGCTGATAGTCCAGCGCCCCCTAGTGATGTCAGGTTGGAAGTGCCGGGGGATTTTTAACGGTGCAATTGGTCCTTTTTATCTGCAGAAGAAGTTTCGTTTGTCTCTGATCCGAATGACTGCGTTGGGTCCAATCAGTAGGAATGGATCGAGTGTAAATTTAAAACAAGGTGCAGATTTATTTTTACATTGAGTATTGGTGAGTCGCATGCGTGTGAGGGGCTTTGTATTATCAGTGGATATGTTGGGGTGACGAAGGAAATAGGGGGGAAGCTTTAGATCATCTCCCTCCTCTGCTTGTAGTGGTAGTGTCCGGGTCCTGCCCGTTCCTTCATGTGTAAATGTGCCGGGGGGGGGGAGGTTGCTCGTCAGACTCGTACACAGGGTTTGTGTCCCCGTGTTGCTGCATGAATTCCACTCGTCACCATTTTACTCCACAAAGCGATGATGATGATGAATAAATAGGTTTTCTTTCTTGTGTTCCAAAAATGTTTTAATAAAAGTTTAATAATCCTGAATTTGCCTGATTTCTGCTGCCCCCCAACCTTATATTTGTGTTCCCCAGTGCAGGGCACTATAAATACAGGGGGGCACACATTTCTGTACTGGGAGACCCCGGACCACCGGGCTTGTTCATCCCACCAATTAGCTGTGCTATAGTAGCAAATGGTTGAACTCAAACTCAACTGTTTATAAAGGTTATAAAGAACTGGTTATAAAGAAGTGAGGTGCAAGTGCTTAATCCTCCCTTAAAGACGAGCGAAACTAGAGAGGAAGCACAGGGGGGCTCTAATTCATATACAATTTCAATAAATATGGTAAAACACATCAACTTCTAAATATTAATCTAAATCCCATTAATATTTAGTTATGCCACTCCTTCAAGGGAATCTAGCGAAAGTGAAAATAAGAAACCTTCCCCAGTCACCATGGCCAGCATTCACCAATGGGTTAATTCCCCCTGCTGGCCAGTGGACAGGACCTCCTCCAATAGTTTAAAAGTTAACTTCCTCCCCTGCCCCCTAGTCTTTTTTTTGTCCTGTCTGGGCCAGGGAGAGGATAGCAGCTTTGAAGAAACAAGGCTACATAGAAAAGAGATGGAAATACCGTATATACTTGAGTATAAGCAGAGTTTGTCAGCCCCCAAAATATGCTGAAAAACTCTACCTCGGCTTATACTAGGGTCAAGCGCAAAAACGTCTTAGAATAGTCGCATGTGCCTAAGAATAGTCGCCGGCGTCCAAGAATAGTCTCCAAGAATATTCGCCGGCGTCCAAGAATAGTCGCCGGCATCCAAAAAAGATGCCGGCACCTCCAATGGGAGCAGAAACCCTCAATTTTTTGATTGAAACTTACCAGAAGCTGCTGCATTTCTCACCCTAGGCTTATACTCGAGTCAATAAGCTTTCCCAGTTTTTGGAGGTAAAATTAGATACCTCGGCTTATACTCGGGACGGCTTATACTCTAGTATATACGGTAAGGGCCTAAAAGCTCTCCGGTGTGGGGTTAGCAAGGGTTAACTTACAAAATCCATGGCTCTCCTCCCGTGCGCGGGTCAGGGGGCTGGGGGAGAAGGTGATGTCAGCGACGCAGGGAGATGGTGGCTGGAAAAAGCCAGACGCCTGTGAGGAAGAAGCCTGCTGTAAAAGAGGTGCCGCCGACAAGAATATGGTAAGCGGTGAATTGAATTTGCCCAGGAGGCCGCGTAGGAAATGTCAGCGGTGGAAGTTCACCGGTGGCCATCTTTGTTGTGGGCATTAAGTGCAAAAGCGCATTAAGCTCTAGGAAACGCTGGGAAAGTTTGTTTTGGCGCCAAAATAGGAGTTTTTGACTGCAATGAGCATTCCTATAAGGGGGCAGTAGAAGGAAATTTAAAAAAAAAAAAACAAGCTGCCTAGACTATTTAAGTCAGAATCGCTTCGTGTGAATACGGATCAGTGTGTACACCAGTTACAGGGATGTGTGGAGACACCATCTACAGATTCCTTATGTGAAGTAAAAGAAAATTGGAAAGCAGATTTCCTCAGTCAGGCAGTTTTAGATCCCAAGGAGTGGAATTTATACAGACCTCTTCGAGGAAATGGTGGAAAGATGGGGTCAGCCAGAGATAGATGTCATGGCGTCCACAAAGAACAAGAAATGTCCTCGATTCTTTTCAAGATTCCCCTGCAAAGAAGCAGAGGCAATAGATGGCCTAAGACAAAACAAAATTGGTCAAAAGGCCTAATTTATGTATTTCCCCCATATCCATTAATTTGGAGGGTGTTAAAAAAAAAAAAAAAAAAAAAGAGTGAAAGCAGAAGCCATTGCAGTAATCCCCTTCTGGCCCAGAAGGCTGTGGTTTCCCTTCTCCAGAGATTGGTGATACAGAGGCTGATGTAGATGCAGTATTTCCCAGGCTGGCTGTCACAGGGATCCATTCAGATTTAGGGACGCAATCATCTGTTGTTGATGGCCTGGCGATTGAGAGGAAAAAATTGGGGATGAAGTAATAGACTTGTTGTTGAAGTCAAGAAAAGCAAGTACTTCCCAGCAATATTATAAAGTATGGGAGATGTTTGTGGAGTTTGTCACAGAGAAGAAGGGAGATCCTTTATCGACATCACCTACAGTAGTGGTAGAGTTTTTGTTCACTGGATACAAGGAAAAAAATTACATTGCAGTACACTAAGAGGCCAAGTGTCGGCAATCTCAGCCCTGACTGGGAAAACATGGGCATAGAACCATTGTAAAAAGATTCTTCAATGCCATAATCAGTGAGGCCAATGAAGAGAGTTTGTGTTCCTCCATGGGACCTTCCTTTGGTCTTGAAAGTTTTGGCTGAACCTCCATTTGAACCATTGGAGGAGATTTCAATATGGAATATGACATTGAAAGTGATATTTTTGGTAGCAGTAACGTCAGCCTGGAGAGTGGGAGAGTTATCTGCCTTGTTGGCTGAGGAACCGCATACAGTAATCTTTGAGGATAAAGTAGTGATGAAACCAGCATTCGGGTTCTTGCCGAAAGTTATTTCAAAGTTTCATATGGAGTTGGAGGTCATCCTGCCTTCCTTCTTTCCTAATCCTTCATCTCCACAAGACGTGTGGCATACTCTTGACTTGGTAAGAGCCATTAAGGTGTATATAGAAAGGACCAAGTCATGGAGGAAGTCGGAGCAACTATTCATAATTCCTGATGGATCCAGGAAAGGTCAGGCTCCAACGAAAAGAACCATTAGTTCCTGGATTGTGGCAGCCATTGCGAAAGCTTACAACGTGGCAGGAAGAAATGTCCCAAAAGGGTTGAAGGCTCACTCTACCAGGACATTGGCAAGCTCCTGGGCGGCACAAGCCAGGGAGTCGCCAAAGAATATCTGCAAATCAGCAAGATGGTCATCTTGGAATACATTTGTGAAACATTATAAGTTGGATGTTTTATCCTCCCAGAAGTTTAAATTTGGGAGGAAAGTGTTGCAGTCTGTAATATATTCTGCTGATTAAAAAGTTCTGTTATTGCATTGGTGTCCCACCCTCTTTTTAAGCTTGGGGATTTCCCATTGGTGAATGCTGGCCATGGTGACTGGGGAAAACAGGAAATTGTTAATACTGGTCACTTTCATGGCAGCATTCACCAGGGAGTTTCCCACCCTATATGGGACAGCTTTAATACTGAGACTAGGGGGCAGGGGAGGAAGTGAACTTTTAAACTATTGGAGGAGGTCCTGTCTGCTGGCCAGCAGGGGGAATTAACCCCCTGGTGAATGCTGCCATGAAAGTGACCAGGAAACACAAATTACGGTAGGTATTAACAATTTCCTATTTTCTAATACAATCAATTAAATATTCTGTACTGTTTCTGAAATAATCGTTTATGTTCATTATTCCACTCTCGGCATCTGTTTCTCTTCATTCTCTCTTCATTTATATCCAATATATCTTATAGGGGGGCTCCTTTTGCCTAGAAGATGTATTAGAGCTCACTCTATTAAAATCACCAGATATCATGTCTCTCTACATGCAGGAGTTTGGTGTCAGATATTCATTGACAGTTAGATCCAATATATCTTATAGGGGCTCCTTTCCTAGCAGATGTATTAGAGCTCACTCAAATAACTGATTCCAGTACAAACAAAATCTAACAAAATAACTGCGTTTTGCACAAATTCTGCATGTAGAGAGACATGATGTCTGGTGCGTTTAATAGAGTGAGCTCTAATACATCTTCTAGGCAAAAGGAGCCCGCCCCCATAAGATATATTGGATCTAACGATCAATGAATATCTGACACCCAACTGCTGCATGAAGAGAGAAAGAGAGTAATAGTGAGGATATACTTGATTATTTCTGAAATAATGCAGAATGTTTAATTGATTGAATTTAGAAAGTTTCTTATTTCAGTATGCTGAAGCTTATATTAAATTTAAATTTTCACAATAGTTCCCCTTTAAAGGCCTGGATGATGGACAGAAGGATGAGCAGAAAAGCTATCAATCTATTTAGCACCTCCCAGTGGCCACATTCTGGAGGTGCCCTGCTGTCCAGCCTGACCCTTAACCTTTTTACTTTCAGCCAGAGGTGAATATGGAGGTTCCTGGGCTGTGTATACAAGGGCTGGTACAGCCATGGGGCCCCATTTAATTAAACTGTCTTTGTAAAAAGGAGGTGAAAGTTTCTGTCTGTAAAAAAATGTGCAAAGGGAGAGATTCGGGCCGTGTGAAATATCACTTTAAATCACATCGGGTAGAACTTTATATCGGTTTATGGTGGATCTCCAAGGGACATTTTAATGTCATAGATAAAAGTATTCTAAAGCCACCTACACAGAGACAATTGTCAGAATTCTTAGACAATATAGACTTCCCCAGTCTGACACCAGAAGAGGCTATTTGGACAGTCCCATCATAAAACTGGAAGTAGCAGAAGCACTGGCCACACTCTCGATGGGCAAAACTCCAAGAGCAGACAGATTCCCAGTGGCATGGTACAATATGCAAGGTAATAGTCTTATTCATCACCTTCATGAGACATTTCTCAGCACAATTGAAACGGTATCCCTTCCCTCATCATTCCATGCAGCAATCATAATTCTGATACATGAAGAAGGCAAGGATCCAGAACAATGTGACGCATATAGGCCAATTTCCCTGATCAACACAGACGCCAAAATCCTTGCAATGAGGCTGGTAAAGGTGATCTCCTCCCATCATTCATTCTAATCTATCAGGGTTCATGCCTGAAAAATCCACTTCAACCAACCTCAGACTGGGGTACACATACCTTCAAACCCAACATGATAGCATAGGTTCCAGGATAGTGGTCTCATTAGACTCATCCAAAGCTTTCGACTCAGTAGAATGGCCCTACTTGTGGGAAACTCTTAGATGCTTTGGCCCCACATTGGCTGGATCCAGCTACTGTATCAGAGACCAACTGCACAGATTAAGATCAATGGGTCGCTATCCTCCTCCTTTCCATTGACACGGGGCACCAGGCAAGGATGTCCCCTGTTGCTGCTATTATTTGCCATAGCTGTTGACCCTACATATCAGACAGAACCTCGAAGTACGAGGATTTAAATCTGGCACACTGGAGGACAAACTTGCTCTATTTGCCGATGACCTCTTGCTATTCCTGGCTGACCACCAAGTCTCTCTACAAGCAACCCTGGAAACACTTCAGCACTTTGGGATATATTTAGGGCTTAACATAAATAAAGACATGTCAGTAATAACTTCTCTACTATTTCCTTGCCAGTCAAGTTCACCACATTCATAGCATAGCACATATAGATGAATCAGATGCAGGTTCAATTCTAGACCTCCAGCTGGGATCATTTGAAGCCCGTATAGGAAGCTGGCGGAATACATCTCCTACCCAACAACAATCTCAACTCCATATAGAGCAGTTGCTGCTGCCCCCCCTCCCCCGGAAATTCGCTCTTAAAGTACTAGGAGCAGCAGTTTTGCTGCCCCTGGTACCTAGTGGGGCGCTGCTGCCTGAGGTGAGAGCCTCAACTCGCCTCATTGGCGAAGCACCCCTGCCTGGATTAGGTTGTGAGGTAATGTCCACCAACTCAATGACCGTTTTTCTTGCATGGTGATTGCAATTGCCTGGGTCAAGTCTGTGTGGTTCTTGTTCCAATGGCTTAAAAAAGTGGTTTTGTAACTCTCTCATGCTGAATGGTAGTGCCTCTAGCACTGCTACCATGTAGCCCAGTAATTGTAAACACTGCTCCGCTGAGATTGTGGTCTGAAGGCAGACCTGCTGAGCTGTGTGTGTAATCGTCTGAATTTTCTCTGAGGGTAGTGAGATGATCTGAAGGACTGAGTCGAACAACATTCCTAAGAATTGAATTCATTGAGTGGGAGTGAGGTGACTTTTCTTTTCGTTCACAATCCACCCGTATTGTTGTAGTGTTGTGACACAAGTTTGAGTGTCCTTGTGACATTGGTTGTATGATGGGGATCTGATGAGCAGGTTGTCTAGATAAGGAGTGATTGATATTCCTAGACATCTGAGATGTGCAATGAGAGGACTGAGTATCTTTGTGAAAACTCTGGGCGCTGTGGAAAGGCCGAATAGAAGTGCCCGGAATTGGTAAGGTTCTTGCAGCACAGTGAACCTTAGATACTGCTGAGAGCGCTCCCTTACTTTTGTCATAGAGCAGTGGTGCATCATTGACATTTCCACTGAACGAATTGACACCATCCGGAACTTCTGTTTGGACACCAACTTGTTTAGGGATTTTAAATTTAGTACCGGTCTGAAAGTGCCCTCCTTCTTTAAGACCAAAAAGAGATTTGAGTAAAAACCTTTGTAGCGTTCTTTGTGCGGCACTGGGACAATGACAGTGTTGGGTTGGAGATCGTTGACAATGTGTAAAAGAGCTTGTCTTTTGGCCAGGTGTTTTGGTGTGATCAAGCAAATGAAAGTGCGAGGGGGTAGGCTGTCGAAAGGAATGTGGTATCCCTCTGCTATGATTGAGAGAACCCAATTGTCCTGTATGTGGTCTTGCCATACTGGAAAAAACTGTTGAAGGTAACCTACTACTCTCCCTGCGCTGAGCCTCTAGTCAGGCTGAGTTGGGTTTTGGTGGACCGGGTTTTCTGGTCTGTCTTTGTTGATTGGACCAGGTAGGTCTACCCTTCTTTGTCTCTCCACTGGACTGTGAAGGACGAAATGTGGTATATTGAAAGTAATCACAAGCGTCCCTGGGAACTCCAAGGCATATTGTACAGTCTATTGGGCTGCTCTGATCTGGGTTTTTTGCCAGAAGGTAAATATGTGCTCTCACCGCCTGTAACTTCTGTAATTATTTGCTTTTAAGTCAAGCCCGGAGAGATTGTCTCCGGTAAATTTAAGATTCATTAACTTGGTCTTGGACGCTGTATCTCCGGACCAATGGTGTAACCAGAGTGCTCGTCTTGTCACTTCTGTGTCAACGCTGGTTTTGGCTGCTAGCCTAACTGTGTCCATGGCTGTGTCTGATAAGAAAGCTAATGCTGAGCT